>NC_092735.1:29420823-29641129 GCF_047496885.1 Scyliorhinus torazame
CCGAATGGCCACCCTTCTGCACTAGGTATTCTATTCTATGACGATTGCTATTGTGTGCCAATGGCAGAGGGACTGAATGTTTAAGGTGGTGCATGGAATGCCAATCAAGCAAGTTTTTTTTAAATTTAGAGCACTCCAATTATTTTTTCCAATGAAGGGGCAGTTTTGCATGGCCAATCCACCTAACCTGCAGATCTTTGGGTTGTGGGGGTGAGACCCACGCAGACACGGGGAGAATGTGCAAACTCCACACGGACAGTGACCCAGGGCCGGGATCGAACCCGGGTCCTCAGCGCCGCAATCAAGCAAGTTGCTTTGCTCTGGATGGTGTCAAGCTTGTTGGAGTTGCACTCACCAGGTTCATAGATCATAGAATTTACAGTGCAGAAGGAGGCCATTTGGCAGGTCTTCACCGGCTCTTGGAAAGAGCACCCCACTTAAGCCCTCACCTCCATCCTATCCCCTGTAAACCAGTAACCCCAACTAACCTAAGGGCAAATTTAACATGGCCAATCCACCTAATCTGCACATCCTTTGGACTGTGGGAGGAAACCGGAGCACCCGGAGGAAACCCAGGCAGACACGGAGAGAACGTGCAGACTCCGCACAGACAGTGACCCAAGCCGGGAATCGAACCTGGGACCCTGGAGCTGTGAAGCAACTGTGCTAACCACTGTGCTACCGTGCCTGCCATGATCGTCAACTAATCACTAACACCAATCTTCAATCAACACACATCTGATACAATTCACCGACGGTATAGATAATCATTTGCTATTCATCCTATCATAGAACTTCTATTTAATCCTTCGAGTTTGTTAGCTCCTGTGAATGTGACTTTGTTTTTATTTTTCGCCAAGAATCTCATTCAAGGGCAGCACGGTGGCGCAGTGGGTTAGCCCTGCAGCCTCACGGCGCCGAGGTCCCAGGTTCGATCCCGGCTCTGCGTCACTGTCCGTGTGGAGTTTGCACATTCTCCCCCGTGTTTGCCTGGGTTTCGCCCCCACAACCCAAAGATGTGCAGGCTAGGTGGCTTGGCCACGCTAAAATTGCCCCTTAATTGGAAAAAATGAATTGGGTACTTCTAAATTTTTTTTTTTTAAAAGAATCTCGTTCAATCGAGATGTACAGCTGTTGGGTAGATACTTTGAAAAAAGCAACTTGGGTTTGATATAAAGGTACTCACAAATTTATTGAGCACATCCGTGGACAGAGTGTGGATCTGGTCGGAAATCTCAACTGCCCGATCAAACAATTCACCTATTGAAATTGTTTGACATGCACCATGCTGATTGACACAAATGGGCATGACGATGCCAGTCCCGGCTTCAACTCCAAGCACCAACACTACCAGGGAAAGTAAATCTAGGAGAGAGACAAAAAAGTTCCAAGTAAGTTAAGCGCCTGAATGCGTTAATGACGGAGTTGTCATCACGGAGCCAGAGAAAGTTCCAGATTCCGTCCACAGTTCCATGCTGATCACAGCCGGGATTCTTAAAGTGCTGCCATTGCCCACAATGGCTTGGCTGGGCCAGCGAGAGAGTAGGTCGGAAAATCAGCCAGCATTTCTACTCCCAATCCTTACCCTTTGACTTTTTTCTTCTTCCTGCCCCCTAACCATTTGGAAGGTGGGCAAGAGGAGAAACGGAAAATGTTGGAAATACTCAGCAGGTCTGGCAGCCCCTGTGGAGAGGGAAACTGTGGTCATGTTTTGAGCCAAGGTGTGACTCTTCTTTGGAAGCCATGGGTTTTGTGCTATTGAAAGCGAAAAGGAAGAGGAAGAACAAAAAGTTCTCCCCAAAGCTCTGCACTTGCCGGCATAGACCCACAGCAACCCCGACAGTGCAGAAGGAGGCCCATTCGGCCCATCGAGTCAGGACCGACCCTCTGACAGAGCCAACCCTACTGAGACCCACTGGCCCGCCCCATCTCCGCAAACCCTGCCCAACCCTTTGCTTTTAATTCCAGCCACTTCAATATTGTGCTTTTATTTAAACACCTCCCGTCTCTCTTCCAGGAATGCCTACCTTAAAGAAGTTCCTCTCTTCTCTCTGATGGGATTCCCGTTTGACCCTTTCACCTTGTTTGCCTTCATTGCTTTCCATTTCCCTCCTGGCGTTTTTGATTAGGTGTTTACCAAATGTTTGTTATTTGTCCTCTTTCTGCCCTCCACCCTATCCCAGACTTTCCCTAAAAGCCTGTCACCAGTTCTGGAGCACACTTCTATTTGTTAACTTGGTCTCTCTCTAGATTCTGCCAGACATGCTGAGCATTTTCTGTTTTCAACTTCAGATTTCCAGCTTTTATTTATAGTTGGTGGGTAGATAAGGACTTATGAAGCTTGGCATGAGCTATCTCCTTTGGTTGGGCAGCCTGCTGTAGCCACTTAGGGCTGGGTACTCTGGGGGTGTGGCTCCGCTGTTTCCCAAGAATAGTACCCCAACATTTGTCAGTGTCCTTTGGAAGAAGAGTGGAGAAAATTGGAGGGTGGAGGGAGAACAAGAGAAATGCCTTCGTGGAATTTAGCCAGCAATAAAGTATGCAGTTTGAGCTTTTAAGCCACTATAACAAGCTGTAATGCCCCAGTGAAAATGGCGGCATGTTCATGGGGAGATCCATGTTGAGCCCTTACCCAAATTAAGATCCATTGGCTTCCAGCCTGCTTTGGGTCAGATTGAGATGGAAAAGTGCGGTTTCCAGACTTTCGCCAACACCTGGAGAGAGGAAGGCTCACAGCCCCTTTCTGTGAGAGTTCTCAGAATCAGCAACCCACTGAGCAGCCAGCGAACACTCCATGCCCAAGCTCATAGGCAAGGATCGGCCAGTTGAGGCCAGCGTGTGCAACTGAACTGAAACACCAGCCAATTCCTTTACCAGAAGAAGGCAGCGGAGCGGGCGGGTGGGTGGGATGGGGGGGGGGGGGGTGGGGGGGGACGGGGGACAGAAGCACAGAGGGGGTTATAAAATTGAAGACTGCTTTCATTGAAATACCCATTGTAATAGGAGTCATCGCGAACAAAAAACAAACCTACAACATGTAAGCTTACCATAAAAATGTCTCCTCTTGGGCGACACGGTGGCAGAGTGGTTAGCACTGCTGCCTACAGCGGCTAGGACCCCGGTTTCCGATCCCGGCCCCGGGTCACTGTCCGTGTGGAGATTGCACATTCTCCCCATGTCTGCGTGGGTCTCACCCCCACACAACCCAAAAAGATGTTCAGGATAGGTGGACTGGCCACACTAAATTGCCCCTTAATTGGAAAAAATAATTGGGTGCTCTAAATTACTATTTTTAGATGTTTCAATCCAATTCTCATAGCCATAAGCCCATTCTGACTGCTCACTCAACCTCCACATAATATAGCTGCAGTGAGATGGAACATCATTATAACAACACCTCAGAAACCATTATTCTCGAGTTGGGGTCCAAGTCACATTTTTTTAATATTCATTCACTGGCTGGGCCAGCATTTATTACCCATTCCCTAATTGCCCTCGAACCTAGTGGGTTGCTAGGCCATATCAGAGGGCCAATAAAGACTCAACCACATTTTGGACCCGGAGTCACATGAAGGCCAGACCAGGTAATCCTGGATTTACTTGCCGAAAGGGACGTTAGTGAACCAGATGGGCTTTTACAGCAATGGTTTCACAATCATTCAGTTTTTAATTCCAGATATTTTATCAAATTCAGATTTCACCTTCTGCTGTGGTGGGGCTCGAAACCGGGTTCCCTCGCATTCCCCTGAGTCTCTGGTTTACTAGTCCCAGCTGCAATACCAGTGTGGCATCGCCTCTCTCGGTAGGGGAAAGGGTGGGGAGATTTGCTCCAGACCAAATCTACGGTATATTTTCCCATCCTAAAACTGGCTTCCTTGAATGAAAGGAATTCCATTTTCCAACACTAACATCCCTTACCTTGATCACCGCAAAACATCACTGTAACAGTACATTCAGAAAAGTCCATACCATTAAACGAAATGCGACCAATAATTTGAAGCATGATAATTGCCGTTTGATATTCTTTTTAACAGGGAAAAGCTTCAACTTATCTTGTTACTTACCAAAGGATTTGGAGCAATTTATATACCTGTTTATAATAATATTCATTAACTACATCACTGTGCATGGTCCCTCCAACGATTAATATTCACTTAGCACCTTTCACCACACAATTAGTCACTGATTGGAAAGATATTGTACACAACCGGTTAATTAATTAATATTTAGTCTTTTTCTCCCTCCTTAATTACATCCGATCTCGTGTCTGTCATGTCCCTTAAATAGAACCTTGTATCGAAAGACTGAAAAGGAAATTTTGGTTGGGAGAATAAGAAAGACAAGCACGAGTGGTGGAAATCCGCAATGAAAATAGTAACAGTCGCAAACATGTCAGTCAGCATGTGAGAAAGGGGACCAGCTCCACTGGTGTCAACTCTTTGTTAGATCTACATCGTGCACTGCAGTAGCTGGTTCCTTTAAGGGGTGTACAGCAGGAGTGCCGTGTGACCCCACCACCCCCTAGCCGGGGGGATCTTGATGCAGCACGCAGGCTTTTGTAGCCAGGGTAGATCCTAGAGCTAGTAGTGGTAACATTGTGAAAGACTCTGTAAATACCTTTCGTAAATAAACCGTTACAATTCGTTACACACACTGACTGGTGATTGCCAATCCTTCCTTTGCTACATACGCAAACCCTGTTTGTTCTCCCCTCTCTGTCTATCGCACCAATCAAAGGGGCAGAGGACTTGTTTCCGACATCACAACAGTGATTACACTTCAGGGAAGTATTTCACTGGCTGTGAAAAGCTCTGGGGTGGTTTATTTTTCCTTGCTTTTGCTTGTTCCATGGATGTGGGCCTTTTATTGCCCTTTTCTGTTAGGCGGGAAGTTCCACGTTTTTGGACCACCCTTTCGGGCAGTGACTTCCTGATTCCCACCACCCTCTGGGTGAAAATGTTTTCCCCTCCAATCCCCTCTAAATCTCCTGGCCCCTTAACTTACATCTGTGACCCCTGGTTATTGCCGCCTCTACGAAGGGGAAAGGTTTCTTCCTGTCTGTTCTACCCATGTCCCTCATAATTTTGTACACCTCGATCAGGTCCCCCCCTCAGCCTTCTCCGCTCCAAGGAAAACAAACCCACCCTAGCCAGCCTCTCTTCATAGCTGAAGCGCTCCGCCGCAGGCAACATCCTGGTGAATCCCTGCTGCACCCCTTTCGGGTGTATTCAGATCCTTCCTGTGGTAACCAAAACAGCACACAGTACTCTAGCTGTGGCCTAATGAGTGTTTTATACAGCTTCATCGCAACCTCCCTATTCCCAAAATGCATCACCTCACACTTTTCAGGGTAAATATTGTAAATGTTGATGTATTGTGGAGGAGGGGGGGTTGGGGGGGTGGTGGAAGTGAGAGGTCAGCCTGATGCACACATACCGATGCGATTCTGTAACCATGTCTAAGCTGAGGTATCATAAAACGCTGCAAATACTCAGCAATCTGGCAGCATCTGTGAAGAGAGAGAAACAGTTGATGTTTTGGTTCGATAACCTTTCGCAACGAGCCTGTACCACTCCGTTTGGAGACTCTCGAGACGCACAGATTATCCATTTCTGAAGGTGGAGTAAATCTCCTGGACCGGATTGGACTACACCGCAGGGTTCTGAAGGAGATAGCTAAGGAGATTGCAGAGGCATTGGTGGTGATCTTTCAGGATTAACTGGAGGCAGGAAGGGTCCCAAAGGACTGGAAAGTGGCAAATGTAACACCGCTGTTTAAGAAGGCTGGGGAGGCAGGAGATGGGAAATTATAGGCCGGTTAGCCCTGACTTCGGTCATTGGTAAGATTTTTACAGTCCATTATTAAAGATAAGATCGCGGAGTGCTAGGAGGTGCATGATAAAATAGGACTGAGTCAGCACGCCTTCGTCAAGGGGTAGTCATGTCTGACAAATCTGTTAGAGTCCTTTGAGGAGGTAACAAGGAAGTTAGACAAAGGAGAACCATGTGAACACAGAACATAGAAACAGTGCAGAAGGAGACCATTCGGCCCATTGAGTCTGCATCGACCCACTTAAGCCCTCACTTCCACCCTATCCCCATAACCTCTCTTAACCTTTTTTTGGTCACTAAGGAACCTGTGGACGTGATTTATTATAGATTTCCAGAAGGCCCTTGACAAGGTGCCGCACAGGAGACTATTAAATAAGTTAAGAGCCCATGGTGTTAAGGGTAAGATCATGGCATGGATAGAGGATTAACTGACTGCAGAAAGGCAGAGAGTGGAGATAAAGGGGTCTTTTTCAGGGTGGTAACCGGTGACTAGTGGTGTGCCTACAGGGGTCGGTGCTGGGACCACAACTTTTCACAATATACATTAATGATCTGGAAGAAGGAACTGAAGGCACTGTTGCTAAGTTTGCACATCATACAAAGATCTGTAGAAGGACAGGTAGTATTGAGGAAGCAGGCGGGCTGCAGAAGGACTGGGACAGGCTCGGAGAGTGGGCAACGTAAGAGCGGCAGATGGAATACAATGTAGAATAGTGTGAGGTAATGAACTTTGGAGGGAGGAATGGAGGCAAAAGACTATTTCTAAATGGGGAAATGCTTAGGAAATCAGAAGCACAAAGGGACTTGGGAGTCCTTGTTCAAGATTCTCTTAAGGTTAACGTGTAGGTTCAGTCGGCAGTTAGGAAGGCAAATGCAGTGTTAGCCTTCATGTTGAGAGAGCTAGAATACAAGACCAGGGATGTACTTCTGAGGCTGTATAAGGCTCTTGTCAGACCCCATTTGGAGTACTGTGTGCAGTTTTGGGCCCCGTATCTAAGGAAGGATGTGCTGGCCTTGGAAACGGTCCAGAGGAGGTTCACAGAATGATCCTGGAATGAAGAGTTTGTCGTATGAGGAACGGTTGAGGATTCTGGGTCTGCACTCGTTGGAGTTTAGAAGGATGAGGGGGGATCTTATTGAAACTTACAGGATACTGCGAGGCCTGGATAGAGTGGAAGTGGAGAGGATGTTTCCACTTGTAGAAAAAACTAGAACAAGAGGACACCATCTCAGACTAAAGGGACGATCCTTTAAAACAGGGATGAGGAGGAATTTCTTCAGCCAGAGGGTGGTGAATCTGTGGAACTCTGCCGCAGAAGGCTGTGGAGACCAAATCACCTGTGTCTTCAAGACAGAGATAGATAGGTTCTTGCTTAATATAGGATCAGGGGTTATGGGGAGAAGGCAGGAGAATGGGGATGAGAAAAATATCAGCCATGATTGAATGGCGGAGCAGACTCGATGGCCGAGTGGCTTAATTCTGCTCCTATGTCTTATGGCCTTATGCCCTTTTGAAGCATGAATTTGCTTAAGGGTGAGTTACAGAACTCAATTAGGGTTAATCATTCATGTTCGCACCCTCGGATAATCCCATCAGTCTGACATTCATCAGTCTGAATGCCTCTCTCTGGAAGTGGAAGAAACCTTGAGACGATGTCAAAACAAAGATTAGTTGTCTCTTTTATTGCGCAATTAGGTTCCAACGGTGTCCATATGTTCTCCAACATGTGCAGGTAGTTCTCTACGCACATCCCCTCCCACCCACCACCTCCCCTCCTCCCTCCCCCCCCACCCCTCCCCCTCCCCTCCCCTCCCCCCCTCCCCCTCCCCTCCCCCCTCCCCCTCCCCTCCCCCCTCCCCCTCCCCCTCCCCCTCCCCTCCCACCCCCCTCCCCTCCCACCCATCCTCCCCTCCACCCTCTCCCCCCCCATCCCCCCCTCCCATCCCCCCCACACCCACCCACCTCCCATCCCCCCCTCCCTCTCCCCCTCCCCCCGTCCCTCTCCCCTCCACCCCCACCCCTCCCCCCTCCCCCCTCCCCCCTCCCCTCCCCTCCCACCTCCCCCTCCCCCTCCCGCTCACCTCCCCTCCCCCCCCTCCCCTCCCACCCCCTCCTCCCCCTCCCCCTCCCGCTCCCCCCTCCCCCCTCCCCTCCCCTCCCACCACCCTCCCCACCCCCACCTCCCCTCCACCCCATCCCCCCCCTCCCATCCCCCCCCACCCACCCACCTCCCATCCCCCCCTCCCCTCTCCCTCTCCCCCCCTCCCTCTCCCCTCGCCCCCCCCCCTCCCCCACCACCCCACCCCCCTTCCCCCTCACCCTCCCCCCTCCCCCCTCTCCCCTCCCTCCCCTCCCTTCCCACCCCCCTCCCCCTCCCCTCCCACCCCCCTCCCCATCCCCTCCACCCCTCCCCCCACCCATCCCCCCACACTCTCTGCCTTCTGCCCAGTCAGTTAATCCTCTATCCATGCCATGATCTTACCCTTAACACCATGGGCTCTTAACTTATTTAATAGTCTCCTGTGCGGCACCTTGTCAAGGGGCTTCTGGAAATCTAAATAAATCACGTCCACAGGTCCTTAGTGACCAAAAAAGGTTAAGAGAGGTTATGGGGATAAGGGTGGGAAGTGAGGGCTTAAGTGGGTCGATGCAGACTCGATGGGCCGAATGGTCTCCTTCTGCACTGTTTCTATGTTCTATGTTCACTGGTTCTCCTTTGTCTAACTTCCTTGTTACCTCCTCAAAGGACTCTAACAGATTTGTCAGACATGACTACCCCTTGACGAAGCCGTGCTGACTCAGTCCTATTTTATCATGCACCTCCTAGCACTCCGCGATCTTATCTTTAATAATGGGACTGTAAAATCTTACAATGACCGAAGTCAGGCTAACCGGCCTATAATTTCCCATCTCCTGCCTCCAGCCTTCTTAAACAGCGGTGTTACATTTGCCACTTTCCAGTCCTTTGGGACCCTTCCTGCCTCCAGTTAATCCTGAAAGATCACCACCAATGCCTCTGCAATCTCCTTAGCTATCTCCTTCAGAACCCCTGCGGTGTAGTCCATCCGGTCCAGGAGATTTATCCACCTTCAGAAATGGATAATCTGTGCGTCTCGAGAGTCTCCAAACGGAGTGGTACAGGCTCGTTGCGAAAGGTTATCGAACCAAAACATCAACTGTTTCTCTCTTCAACAGATGCTGCCAGATTGCTGAGTATTTGCAGCGTTTTAATGATACCAGCTTAGACATGGTTACAGAATCGGCATCGGTATGTGTGCATCAGGCTGACCTCTCACTTCCACCCAACCCCCCCTCCACAATACATAAACATTTACAATATTTACCCTGAAAAGTGTGAGGTGATGCATTTTGGGGAATAGGGAGGTTGCGATGGAGCTGTATAAAACACTCATTAGGCCACAGCTAGAGTACTGTGTGCTGTTTTGGTTACCACAGGAAGGATCTGATTACACCCGAAAGGGTGCAGCAGGGATTCACCAGGATGTTGCCTGCGGCGGAGCGCTTCAGCTATGAAGAGAGGCTGGCTAGGGTGGGTTTGTTTTCCTTGGAGCGGAGAAGGCTGAGGGGGGGACCTGATCGAGGTGTACAAAATTATGAGGGACATGGGTAGAACAGACAGGAAGAAACCTTTCCCCTTCGTAGAGGCGGCAATAACCAGGGGTCACAGATGTAAGTTAAGGGGCCAGGAGATTTAGAGGGGGATTGGAGGGGAAACATTTTCACCCAGAGGGTGGTGGGAATCAGGAAGTCACTGCCCGAAAGGGTGGTCAAAAACGTGGAACTTCCCGCCTAACAGAAAAGGGCAATAAAAGGCCCACATCCATGGAACAAATAAGCAAGGAAAAAAATAAACCACCCCAGAGCTTTTCTCAGCCAGTGAAATACTTCCCTGAAGTGTAATCACTGTTGTGATGTCGGAAACAAGTCCTCTGCCCCCTTTGATTGGTGCGATAGACAGAGAGGGGGAGAACAAACAGGGTTTGCGTATGTAGCAAAGGAAGGATTGGCAATCACCAGTCAGTGTGTGTAACGAATTGTAACGGTTTATTTACGAAAGGTATTTACAGAGTCTTTCACAATGTTACCACTACTAGCTCTAGGATCTACCCTGGCTACAAAAGCCTGCGTGCTGCATCAAGATCCCCCCGGCTAGGGGTGGTGGGGTCACACGGCACTCCTGCTGTACACCCCTTAAAGGGACCAGCTACTGCAGTGCACGATGTAGATCTAACAAAGAGTGACACCAGTGGAGCTGGTCCCCTTTCTCACATGCTGACTGACATGTTGCGACTGTTACTATTTTCATTGCGGATTTCCACCACTCGTGCTTGTCTTTCTTACTCTCCCAACCAAAATTTCCTTTTCAGTCTTTCGATACAAGGTTCTATTTAAGGGACATGACAGACACGAGATCGGATGTAATTAAGGATGGAGAAAAAGACTAAATATTAATTAATTAACCGGTTGTGTACAATATCTTTCCAATCAGTGACTAATTGTGTGGTGAAAGGTGCTAAGTGAATATTAATCGTTGGAGGGACCATGCACAGTGATGTAGTTAATGAATATTATTATAAACAGGTATATAAATTGCTCCAAATCCTTTGGTAAGTAACAAGATAAGTTGAAGCTTTTCCCTGTTAAAAAGAATATCAAACGGCAATTATCATGCTTCAAATTATTGGTCGCATTTCGTTTAATGGTATGGACTTTTCTGAATGTACTGTTACAGTGATGTTTTGCGGTGATCAAGGTAAGGGATGTTAGTGTTGGAAAATGGAATTCCTTTCATTCAAGGAAGCCAGTTTTAGGATGGAAAATATACCGTAGATTTGGTCTGGAGCAAATCTCCCACCCTTTCCCCTACCGAGAGAGGCGATGCCACACTGGTATTGCAGCTGGACTAGTAAACCAGAGACTCAGGGGAATGCGAGGGAACCCGGTTTCGAGCCCCACCACAGCAGAAGGTGAAATCTGAATTTGATAAAATATCTGGAATTAAAAACTGAATGATTGTGAAACCATTGCTGTAAAAGCCCATCTGGTTCACTAATGTCCCTTTCGGCAAGTAAATCCAGGATTACCTGGTCTGGCCTTCATGTGACTCCGGGCCCAAAATGTGGTTGAGTCTTTACTGGCCCTCTGATATGGCCTAGCAACCCACTTGGTTCGAGGGCAATTAGGGATGGGTAATAAATGCTGGCCCAGCCAGTGAATGAATATTAAAAAAATGTGACTTGGACCCCTACTCGAGAATAATGGTTTCTGAGGTGTTGTTATAATGATGTTCCATCTCACTGCAGCTATATTATGTGGAGGTTGAGTGAGCAGTCAGAATGGGCTTATGGCTATGAGAATTGGATTGAAACATCTAAAAATAGTAATTTAGAGCACCCAATTATTTTTTCCAATTAAGGGGCAATTTAGTGTGGCCAGTCCACCTATCCTGAACATCTTTTTGGGTTGTGTGGGGGTGAGACCCACGCAGACATGGGGAGAATGTGCAATCTCCACACGGACAGTGACCCGGGGCCGGGATCGAAACCGGGTCCTAGCCGCTGTAGGCAGCAGTGCTAACCACTCTGCCACCGTGTCGCCCAAGAGGAGACATTTTATGGTAAGCTTACATGTTGTAGGTTTGTTTTTCTTCGCGATGACTCCTATTACAATGGGTAATTTCAATGAAAGCAGTCTTCAATTTTATAACCCCTCTGTGCTTCTGTCCCCCCCCCCCGCCCGCCCGCGCCTTCTTCTGGTAAAGGAATTGGCTGGTGTTTCAGTTCAGTTGCACACGCTGGCCTCAACTGGCCGATCCTTGCCTATGAGCTTGGGCATGGAGTGTTCGCTGGCTGCTCAGTGGGTTGCTGATTCTGAGAACTCTCACAGAAAGGGGCTGTGAGCCTTCCTCTCTCCAGGTGTTGGCGAAAGTCTGGAAACCGCACTTTTCCATCTCAATCTGACCCAAAGCAGGCTGGAAGCCAATGGATCTTAAATTGGGTAGGGCTCAACATGGATCTCCCCATGAACATGCCCCATTTTCACTGGGCATTACAGCTTGTTATAGTGGCTTAAAAGCTCAAACTGCATACTTTATTGCTGGCTAAATTGCACGAAGGCATTTCTCTTGTTCCCCTCCACCCTCCAATTTTCTCCACTCTTCTTCCAAAGGACACTGACAAATGTTGGGGTACTATTCCTTGGGAAACAGCGGAGCCACACCCCCAGAGTACCCAGCCCAAGTGGCTACAGCAGGCTGCCCAACCAAAGGAGATAGCTCATGCCAAGCTTCATAAGTCCTTATCTACCCACCAACTATAAATAAAAGCTGGAAATCTGAAGTTGAAAACAGAAAATGCTCAGCATGTCTGGCAGAATCTAGAGAGAGACCAAGTTAACAAATAGAAGTGTGCTCCAGAACTGGTGACAGGCTTTTAGGGAAAGTCTGGGATAGGGTGGAGGGCAGAAGAGGACAAATAACAAAAATTTGGTAAACACCTCATCAAAAACGCCAGGAGGGAAATGGAAAGCAATGAAGGCAAACAAGGTGAAAGGGTCAAACGGGAATCCCATCAGAGAGAAGAGAGGAACTTCTTTAAGGTAGGCATTCCTGGAAGAGAGACGGGAGGTGTTTAAATAAAAGCACAATATTGAAGTGGCTGGAATTAAAAGCAAAGGTTGGGCAGGGTTGCGGAGATGGGGCGGGCCAGTGGGTCTCAGTAGGGTGGCTCTGTCAGAGGGTCGGTCCTGACTCGATGGGCCGAATGGCCTCCTTCTGCACTGTCGGGTTGCTGTGGGTCTATGCCGGCAAGTGCAGAGCTTTGGGAGAACTTTTGTTCTTCCTCTTCCTTTTCGCTTTCAATAGCACAAAACCCATGGCTTCCAAAGAAGAGTCACACTTGGCTCAAAACATGACCACGTTTCCCTCTCCACAGGGGCTGCCAGACCTGCTGAGTATTTCCAACATTTTCCGTTTCTCCTCTTGCCCACCTTCCAAATGGTTAGGGGGCAGGAAGAAGAAAAAAGTCAAAGGGTAGTGATTGGGAGTAGAAATGCTGGCTGATTTTCCGACCTACTCTCTCGCTGGCCCAGCCAAGCCATTGTGGGCAATGGCAGCACTTTAAGAATCCCGGCTGTGATCAGCATGGAACGTGGACGGAATCTGGAACTTTCTCTGGCTCCGTGATGACAACTCCGTCATTAACGCATTCAGCGCTTAACTTACTTGGAACTTTTTTTCTCTCTCCTAGATTTACTTTCCCTGGTAGTGTTGGTGCTTGGAGTTGAAGCCGGGACTGGCATCGTCATGCCCATTTGTGTCAATCAGCATGGTGCATGTCAAACAATTTCAATAGGTGAATTGTTTGATCGGGCAGTTGAGATTTCCGACCAGATCCACACTCTGTCCACGGATGTGCTCAATAAATTTGTGAGTACCTTTATATCAAACCCAAGTTGCTTTTTCAAAGTATCTACCCAACAGCTGTACATCTCGATTGAACGAGATTCTTTAAAAAAAAAAATTTAGAGTACCCAATTCATTTTTTCCAATTAAGGGGCAATTTAGCGTGGCCAAGCCACCTAGCCTGCACATCTTTGGGTTGTGGGGGCGAAACCCAGGCAAACACGGGGAGAATGTGCAAACTCCACACGGACAGTGACGCAGAGCCGGGATCGAACCTGGGACCTCGGCGCCGTGAGGCTGCAGGGCTAACCCACTGCGCCACCGTGCTGCCCTTGAATGAGATTCTTGGCGAAAAATAAAAACAAAGTCACATTCACAGGAGCTAACAAACTCGAAGGATTAAATAGAAGTTCTATGATAGGATGAATAGCAAATGATTATCTATACCATCGGTGAATTGTATCAGATGTGTGTTGATTGAGGATTGGTGTTAGTGATTAGTTGACGATCATGGCAGCACGGTAGCACAGTGGTTAGCACAGTTGCTTGACAGCTCCAGGGTCCCAGGTTCGATTCCCGGCTTGGGTCACTGTCTGTGCGGAGTCTGCACGTTCTCTCCGTGTCTGCCTGGGTTTCCTCCGGGTGCTCCGGTTTCCTCCCACAGTCCAAAGATGTGCAGATTAGGTGGATTGGCCGTGATAAATTGCCCCTTAGGTTAGGTGGGGTTACTGGTTTACAGGGATAGGATGGAGGTGAGGGCTTAAGTGGGGTGCTCTTTCCAAGAGCCGGTGAAGACCTGCCAAATGGCCTCCTTCTGCACTGTAAATTCTATGATCTATGAACCTGGAGAGTGCAACTCCAACAAGCTTGACACCATCCAGAGCAAAGCAACTTGCTTGATTGCGGCGCTGAGGACCCGGGTTCGATCCCGGCCCTGGGTCACTGTCCGTGTGGAGTTTGCACATTCTCCCCGTGTCTGCGTGGGTCTCACCCCCACAACCCAAAGATCTGCAGGTTAGGTGGATTGGCCATGCAAAATTGCCCCTTCATTGGAAAAAATAATTGGGTGCTCTAAATTTTAAAAAAAAAAACTTGCTTGATTGGCATTCCATGCACCACCTTAAACATTCAGTCCCTCTGCCATTGGCACACAATAGCAATCGTCATAGAATAGAATACCTAGTGCAGAAGGTGGCCATTCGGCCCATCAAGTCTGCCTCGGCCCTCTGAAAGAGCACCCCACCACGCCCCACTGCCCTGTCTTATCCCCGTAATCCCACCTAATACACACATCTTTGGACACTAAGGGACAATTTAGCAAGGCCCATCAACCTAACCTGCACATCTTTGTGCATAGTGTATACCAACTGTCTCTAGTGCTAGACATGCTAATACTTTTTCAAAGAATTGATCTTTTTGAAACATGAGGGTGTTTAGCAGGGGGAGATGTCGAGAGGACGTTTCCCTCGATGGGAAATCTAGAACTGGGAGGTGGGGCGGTGGAAACACAGTTTCAAAATGAGGGTCTCCAATTTAAGACGGAGATGAGATGGAATTTTTTCTCTCAGAGGGTCATTCATCTTTGGAATTCTCTTTGGCGGGGAAGAGGGGAGGCTGCATCATTGATTACGTTCAAGGATGAGTTGGACAGATTTTTGGTCTACAAGGGAGTCATGGGTTATGGGGGACAGACGAGAAAGTGGAGTTAAGGCCATAATAGACGTGCTATTAGGTCATTTGAACATTCTGAATTCTCCCTCTGTATAACTGAACAGGCGACTAGGGGATTTTCACAGTAATCTCATTGCTGTGTTAAGTAAGCCTACTTGTGACAATGAAGATTATTAATCAAATCAGCCGTAAGCTTATCGACTGACGGAGTAGATTCAATGGGCCTACTCGTGCTCCTATTCCTTATGCAATGTTCTTTCATTCACAGAATCAGCTCCTTATTCAAGGCAGACATTTTAACGTCAGCGTTGTTAATAGCTGCCACACCTCCTCCATAATGACACCTCAGAACAAAGAAGATGCATTAAATACAAGTGTAAGTATTTATGACGAAATCATTCAAAGAGTAAAATGCCACCCTCAATTTCAGAAAATCATTAATTCCTCATTAAGGAGGATTTTTGCTACACCCCACTTCCTAGCCTAGAGGACAGGAGGGCAAATTACTCCCAAAAATGTTCTCGCTCAGAGGGGAGTGAAAATGGAAGACAGGAGGTAGACTTAACCCGAGCGGCCCTTGGCGCCTGGCACTGTGAGCGACATGAATTCCTTCTACATCATTGCACTGTGTCATGTGGCATAAAATGGGCTGGCACTGATACAATGGGCCAAATGGCTCTCCCTATGAATGCCATGCCATCCACACGGTTTCCTTGGTCAAGTGTTTTTGGCAGCGAGAAGGGTGCTGGAAAGATAAGAAAAGGAACTAATTCTCTTCCCCCACCCCCCCACTGGATCACTGGACAGTGTTGACTACTGTGTGACAGCTCCAAGGGAAATGCCGGTCTGCATTACTTCCCCAAAGGAACATTTCTTCTTTGGTGTTGGAGGTGAAAATATTCACATGAAGGCCTGAGTATAAGTAAAAAAAAGCAGTTTATTATATCAGAATCCTGGGAGGAAAGGCCTGAGGCTCTGCAGCCTTTGACAGCACATTTTCGCACTTGAGCGAAGGCTCACACGGGTTAATATACACATTCAAGAGGCGGAATTAGTTGTATTCTCATTTACATACAATCAACTATATTCGCGTCACACTTCATTACATGCAGTCAATCAATTTTCCTAGCATCCCAGTTATCACATATATGGTTAAAGTGGGTGTTGTCTTACCCGTCCCTAACTTCATACAGAAGTGATTCAAAACTATCATAATGATGTCCTGTCTGCAACTGGAGTCCTTAATCTTATCAAGGTCACATAGCATTTCTTGTTCTGGGAAGCTGTTATCAGTGGCTGTTGAAATACTCCCTAGGTTCTCATGAGGTAGTTTACACAGTTTGTAACTTATTATTAAAGGAAAGTGGCTAGTTCGGCCATTTTGTGTCTTCAGTATTGTTAAAATAGTTAACAGCCATTTTGTGTCCTTTCTGATATTAACAAGCATTGCGTATACACTATCCATTTCTACAAATTGCCTCTTCTAAACAGGCATCTAAGCCAATGAGTACTTTTTGTCTCATCAGAACTATTCAAAATATAGGGGCACAAATGTAGTTACAGGGCCACCTATAATTTATACCATAGTCCAGTATCACAAAATGCCCTCCAACATTTGGGAACTAAGAAACTGCGTGTCTGCGGGCCATTTCAGTGAAGGGCCCAGGAAGAGTACATTTGGGCACAAATTGCCTGCTTTGTGATGAGGGGCCAACCACAAACCCAGAGAAGAGTATGGAATAAAGATTTTGACAGCACTTAAAATTAAAGACAGCATTTCAAATTAAAACTTTAAAAAAAAAAAAATTCTCACCTGTTCAACTCCAGCCGGAGCACCTGCTGAACCTTGTAGTTGTTATGCTACGTTCCTGGAGGGACCCTCTACAGTACGTGATCTCGAGGCTCGGTGACCATACGATCACAAACTCCATCCTGATTAAATCAATGAAGATTGCCAAGCAAATGAAGCAACTTGCAAAAGGATTGAGCAAGATCAGTGAGCAGGTACAGTCACAGGGATATGAAGGGGCAAGGAGACAGAAAACTATAAAACCCATCATGAGCTTGGGTCATCGCAAAATGCGTTGCAGCTAATTGGCACAGTGGTTAGCACCATTGCTTCACAGCACCAGAGACCTTGGTTACCTAATTACTTAATAGGGTTAAGTAATAGGGGCTGGTTTAGCTCAGTGGGCTAGACAGCTGGTTTGTGATGCAGAACAAGGCCAGCAGCGCGGGTTCAATTCCCGTTCCAGCTGAGAATTCTTAATTCTCCCTCGGTGTACCCGAACAGGTGCCGGAATGGGCAACTAGGGACTTTTCACAGTAACTTCATTGCAGTGACAATGCCTCCTTGTGACAATGAAGATTATTCATTTCTTTACAAGCGCGTCTTTCGGGACTTGTGGGAGGAAACCGGAGCACCCGGAGGAAACCCATGCAGACATGGGGAGAACGTGCAGTTTCCGCACGTTGACCCAAGCCGGGTATCGAACCTGGGACCCTGGTGCTGTGAAACAACCGTGCTAACCACTGTGCTACCGTGCCGCATGAACTGCTAGTTAGAGAAGCTCACATCCCAGCAAACTGGAGGGTTGTGCTTTGTTATTACCTGGCTTCTGGTTGACGCACAAACGCTTAGCATCAGAATAGACAGAGAACGACAATAGGCTATTCGACTGCAGAAGGCATCGGAGCGCTGCCCGATGTTGTTCAGTTGGAATTTCCTCGAGGCTTCCATAATTTTTTAACAAGGAGTGGAGGGGGTTGCTGGATCAGGAGCCAATGCAGGTCAGAGAGTGCAAGAGTGATGGTTGTAGGTATTTACCAGCTCAAAATGCTTCTCATTTCCCTTCTCAGGTTACACAGCAGAGCGGGGCAGTTCAGCAGACCCTGCAATGGGTCCAACCTTTGTCCAATGGAGGCTCCGTAATGCTGCACTTGTCCAATCTCCTGCACTGCATTCGCCGCGACACCAACAAAATCGACTGCTACCTTAAACTGCTGAAATGCAGGTTCACTCAGCAGTCAAACTGCTGAAAGTTCACGCTGTGGTCAGCGTTAGAATTCTTGTCCTAGGTATTCACAACTCAAGAGATGTCACAAGTTCAACAGCTCTTAAGGACCTGTGGAATAATTATAGGGAAAGCCTATTTAATTATTTCCTCCCATTCCCACCTCCCCAACCAGGACATTTTTCTCCACAGAAAGCCCAAGAGTTAACTTCTGACTGATTTAACAGTTCGGAGGCGGTGGAATGCAGTTTTCTTTCTAACATTATGCTCCAGGTGCCACTCAGAAAGTTTAACGCATTTGCAACAAGTTTTGGTGTCGCAATGATAGTTTGTCACCCTCCCCCCACCCCAGTCACCATTTAGACATTGCCCATCTGATCATTGACTTTCGTGATCTAGACATTCCTCTTCACAACTTGCCCCCTTGTTCACCTCTCGCTTCAAACCTCTCCCCCCTCTTATTGTTGAATCTGTAAAATCTCATTTAAGAAGCATTTAGATGAGCACCTGAAACACTGTAGCACACAATGCTACGGACCAAGCGTTGGAAAATATGATTAGAACACATAGGTGCAGACTCGATGGGCCAAAGGGCAACCTTTTTTGCGCTGCACAGCTCTGTGCGCGGGATCCTCCGGTCCCGTCCGTGGTGGGATCTGTTGCAAGAATGCAAAATTTGGCCTCCACAGCCTTCTGCGGCAAAGAGTTCCAGATTCACCACCCTCTGGCTGAAGAAATGCCTCCTCATCTCTGTTTTAAAGCATTGTCCCTTTAGTCTGACATTGTGCCCTCTGGTTCTAGTTTTTCCTACAAGTGGAAACATTCTCTCCACGTCCACTCTATCCAGGCCTCGCCTGTAAGTTTCAATAAGATCCCCCCTCATCCTTCTAAATTCCAACGAGTACAGACCCAAAGTCCTCAGCTGTCCCTCATGCGACAAGCTCTTCATTCCAGGGATCATTCTTGTGAACCTCATCTGGACCCTTTCGAAGACCAGCACATGTTCATAGCTCCTCGAAGGTGGAGTCGCAGGTGGACAGGGTGTAAAGAAGGCATTCGGCATGCAAGTTTTATTGGTCAGAATATTGAATACAGGAGTTGGGACGTCTTGTTGAAGTTGTACAAGACATTAGTAAGACCACACATAGAACACTGTGTTCAGTTCTGGTCACCCTATTGTAGGAAGGATATTGTTAAACTAGAAAGAGTGCAGAAGAGATTTACAAGGATGCTACCAGGACTTGATGGTCTGAGCTGCAAGGAGAGGCTGGATAGGCTGGGACTTTATCCCCTGGAGCGTAGGAGGCTTCGGGGTGATGTTATAGAGGTCTATAAAATAATGAGGGGCATCGATAAGATAGATAGTCGACATCTTTTCCCAAAGGTAGAGGAGTCTAGAACTAGAGGGCAAAGGTTTAAGGTGAGAGATAGAAAAGAGACCGGAGGGGAAATTTCTTCACACAGAGGGTGGTGAGTGTCTGGAACGAGCTGCCAGAGGCAGTGGTAGAGACGGGTACAATTTTTTCCTTTAAAAAGTTAGACAGTTACATGGGCAGGGTGGGTATAAAGAGATATGGGCCAAATGTGGGCAAGTGGGACTAGCTTAGAGATAGAAACTGGGCGGCATGGACAAGCTGGGTCGCAGGTCCTGTTTCCATGCTGTAAACATCTCTGACTCCATGACATCCTTCCTTAGACAGTGGGCCCAAAACGGCTCACAATATTCCAAATAGGGTCTGACCAGAGCCTAATAAAGCCTCAGAGGTACATCCCTGCTCTTGTATTTTAGCCCTCTTTTTTTTTTGAATGCATTTTATTACAAACTTGTATCAAAGCAGGTTACAGCAAGTAAACACCTCGGGAAACTTCCCAACAATCAACTATACAGTTTGTACAGATTTTTCTCCTTTTTCACCCTCCCCCCTCTCCCCATCACCCATCCCCCCCACCCCCCTGAGACAAGCAGCTCCTCAAACACGGTCACAAACATCCCCCCACTTTTTCTCAAACTGCCCCGCTGAGCCCCTTAACTCATACTTTATCTTCTCTAACCGCAGGAAGTCGTACAGGTCACCCAACCAAGCTGCTACCCCCGGTGGCGATGCCGACCGCCACTCCAGCAAAATTCGTCGCCGTGCAATCAGAGAGGCGAAGGCCATGAAAATGAAAAATGAAACGAAAATCGCTTATTGTCACAAGTAGGCTTCAAATGAAGTTACTGTGAAAAGCCCCTAGTCGCCACATTCCAGATCCTGTTCGGGGAGGCTGATACGGGAATTGCACCCGCGCTGCTGGCCTGCATTAAAAGCCAGCGATTTAGCCCTGTGCTAAACCAGCCCCTGACGTCGGCCTTCCTCCTCTCCATGAGCTCCGGCTTCTCTGAAACCCCAAATATCGCCACCAAAGCGTCCATTGTCTACCTCCTCCTCCACTACCCTGGCTAAGACCGCGTTCCCAATTTTTTGCAACCCCAATACATGTGCGCGTGATTCGCTGGCCCCCGCCCACACCTCTCACACTCATCTGCTACACCCTGAAAGAACCCACTCATTCTCGCCCGACTCATATGCACCCTTGCACCCCCTTAAACTGTATCAGGCTCATCCTTGCACAGGAGGTCCCGTTTACCCTTCACAGTGCCTCACTCCGTACTCCCCAATTGATCGCTATTCCCAACTCCGCTTCCCATTTCTCCTTGATTTTCACCACCCGCTCACCTCCCTGCTCCCCCAGTCACTTATATATATCCCCAATTTTCCCCCCCTTCCACATCCGGAAGCAGCAGTTGCTCCAGCAGGGTGTATCCCATCAACCTAGGAAACCCCTTCCAGACCTTTCGTGCAAAGTCCCTAACCTGCAGATACCTGAACTCAGTCCCCCTCGGCAGCTCTACCTTCTCCCTTAGCTCCTCCAGACTGGCGAACCCTTCCTCCAAATACAAATCCCTCACCTAGACCAGCCCCACTTCCCTCCACCTCCTGTATACACTATCCATTTCCCCCGGCTCAAACCCATGATTCTCACACAGCAGCGTTAGCACCGACATCCCTTCCACCCTAAAATGCCTTCTCAGCTGATTCCATATCTTCACCGTGGACTGCACCACTGGGCTCCCTGAATACCTATTCGGAGCCATTGGCAATGCTGCCGTCACCATCGCCCTCAAACTAGACCCCTTACAAGATTCCTCCTCCATCCTAACCCATTCTACCCCTTCTTATTCTAGCCCTCTTGACATGAATGCTAACATTGCATTTGCCTTTCTAACTGCCGACTCAACTTGCACATTAACCTTAAGAGAATCTTGAATGAGGATTCCCAAGTCCCTTTCTGCTTCTGATTTTCTAAGCATTTCCCCATTTAGAAAATAGTCTATGCCTCCATTCCTCCTTCCAAAGTGCATAACCTCACACGTTTCCACATTGTATTCCATCTGCCACTTCTTTGCCCACCCTCCTAGTCTGTCCAAGTCCTTCTGCAGCCCCTCTGCTTCCTCAGTACTACCTGACCTACTAGATATCTTTGTATCATCTGCAAAATTAGCAACAGTGCCTTCAGTTCCTTCTTCCAGAACGTTAATGTATATTGTGAAAATTTGACCAAAATATGCATGTATTAGTTTGCATCAAGTAACGCTTTTAGTTTTCAGGTAACACTGCCACTGAAAAAAATAGCAAATAAAAGATTTAAAGAGCTACATATCTTCATTTGCATTGTCAAATCTTTCTTAATTCTTTGCCATTTGATCTATTTTCTCACAGATAATGCACGTTATACTTTAAATGCGCGCACATCAAGCGTTGCTCACTTGTCTTCTGAGTCAAAGATAGTGGGTTTAGGACCAACTAGTGACCAGTATAAAGACCAGGCTGACACACCAGTGCAATAGGGAGCTGACAACGGTGTCATAATTTGGACAAGAGGTTAAATCAAAGTCCCTGCTTGCCGGAGGTGAACAGAAAAACAATCCTATGTCACTATTCAGGGAATTCTGCTGCCCGAGCCAACGCTGTCCCTTCGATTATCACTGCCATTGTTACGATTTGCTCTGCACGCTGATTGCAAAAAGTATTTCAACTGACCTTGTAAACCGCTCGCATTAAATTCTAGGTTTATTCTGGTCCCAGCCAAAAGAACATTTGGCCCATTTTACCCCTTCTCTCAGGTTAGGATGAAGCCGTACACCAGCTTCCTCAAGTGACAAAATGCACTGAACCTGATCTGCACTCGCCATATAAAGACTGTGGGAGGGACTAGCAGTCCTGAGGCGAGTAACTCACCTCCCGACTCCCCGGAGCCTTTCCACCATTTAGAAGTCAGGAGTGTGATGGAATATTCTCCATTGGCCTGGATGAGTGCAGCCCCAACAACACTCAAGAAACTCGACACCATCCAGGACTGAGCAGCCCCGCTTGATTGCTTCCCCTTCCACAAACATTCAAACCCTCCACCACTGACGCACAGTGGCAGCCGTGTGTACCGTCTACAAGATGCACTGAATTAACTCACCAAGGCTCCTTAGGTATGCACAACTGCGAGGAGGTCTCTTTTTATTTCACTTTGTCTTCCTGTATTCCCTCTCTCCCGCGTCCCATCAACCTTAGCCAAATGGCCAACATGAATCCCTTGGCGCAGTGGTTAGCACTGCTGCCTCACAGCTCCAGGGACCCAGGTTCAATTCTGGCTTCGGGTGACTGTGCGGAATCTGCACGTTCTCCCCGTGTCTGCGTGGGTTTCCTCCGGGTGTTCTGGTTTCCTCCCACAGTCCAAAGATGTGGTTAGGTGGATTGGCCGTGCTAAATTGCCTCTTAGTGTCCAAAATGGCTAGGTGGGGTTACTGGGATGTGGGCCTGGGTAGGGTGCTCTTTTAGAGGGTCTGTGCGGGCCCGATGGGTCGAATGGCCTCCCACGCAGACACGGGGAGGACGTGCAGACTCGGCAGAGACAGTGACCCAGCCGGGAATCGAACCTGGGACCCTGGAGCTGTGAAGCAACTGTGCTAACCACTACGCTACCTTGTTGCCCATAATTAACTTCTTCCACTCTGAATTAAGATGAAGCAATCTTACCTTTCCACTTCTGATATAAGGGGGTTACTGCCAGTTTCTGGGGACGAGGTGCTGTCAAAACAAAATAGGATGGATGGGTTTAGCCTTATTCTGCTGGGATCATCCAGTTCCCCCAAGTCTGAATCTTTTTACATGAAAAAGTTAGGAAAATGCAAGATCCCTTTCAGCTGTCTGCCCATTTGCTTAGCAGCAACGAGGAAAAAGCAACCTGCTTGACCAGCACCCCATTCAACACTGTAAACATTTACCTCCTCCTCCACTGAAGCACAGTAGCAGCAGTGTGGACCGTCTCCAAGGCACAGTGCAGCAACTCACCAAGACTCATAGAATCCCTCCAGTGAAGGACGCTATTCGGCCCATCGGGTCTGTACCGACGCTCTGAAATAGCACCCTACCTGAGTCCAATCCCCAGTCCAATCTCTGTAACCCCACCTAATCTTTGGACACTAAGCGGCAATTTAGGGCGGCCAATCCACCTAGCATGCAAATCTTTGGACCGTAGGAGGAAACGGGAGCACCCGGAGGAAACCCAGGTAAGGGGAGAATGTGCAAACTCTACACAGAGAGTCACCCAAGGCCGGAATTGAACCCGGGTCCCTCGTTAGCGCCAGGGGTGAAGCAGCAGTGCTTGCCACCGTGCCGCATCTTCTAGAGCACATCCTCCTGCAAACTCTACCACCTAGAAGGTCAAGGACATCAGATGCCTGCACCACCACCTGCAATTTCCCAACAGGCCACTCACTATCCTGACTTGGAAATATGTTGGCCGTTCCTTCATTGTCACTGGGTGAAAATCCTGGAACTCCCTCCCTAACAGCACTGTGGGTGTACCTACACCACAGGGACTGCAGCGGTTTAAGGCAGCTCACCACCACCTTCTCAAAGGCAATTGGGGACGGGCAACACATTCTGGCATAGCCAGCGACGGCAACATCCCGGAAACAAGTAGATAATTAACAATAATAATAATCGTGTATTGTTACAAGTAGGCTTCAATGAAGTTACTGTGAAAAGCTCCTCATCGCCATATCCCGGCGCCTGTTCGGGGAGGCTGGCACGGGAATTGAACCCGCGCTGCTGGCCTTGCTCTGCATTACAAGCCAGCTGTTTAGCCCACTGTGCTAAACCAGCCCCAGTAAAAAAGTTAACCTTTATTGTCACAAGTAGGCTTACATTAAAATTGCAATGAAGTTACTGTGAAAAGCCCCTAGTCGCCACATTTAGGCGTCTGTTCGGGTACACAGAGGAAAAAGTCAGAATTCTCAGCTGGTACGGGAATTGAACTCGCGCTGTTGGCCTTGTGCTGCATCACATCTAGCCCACTGAGCTAAACCGGCCCCCAATTTAAAAAATGGAAAGCACTTCCATCAGAACCCCGGTAGTGGCTGGGATTATTTCCATCTGCACTGCAGGGCTGCGGGGAAAGAAGTGTGTGCGGGGGGGGGGGGGGGCGGGGGGTTGGGTTGGTTAGACTAATTGGAGAACCTCCTTCAGGCAAGATGGGCTCCTGCTGTGTTGTATGATCCGGGTGCTATCATGTTGTCTTTATGTGCAAAGGGGAAACGCATCAAGGCCGTCTGAGGTGCAAGTTCTTTCGCCGATCACTTTACATGGATTCCAGTTCTTGGATAACAGGTTTTGACTTTGTTCTGATGTTCTGTTCTGTTATGGATCCCAGAAATTTCCTGTTTTTCAGCATTCGCCACTCTGGGAACAAAATTGTAACCAATTTCAGCAACACTGGCTCACCTCTGGAATCTGGGTTCACATCCAATAAAGGTTGAGGGTTATAATTTCCGATCAGTCATGGTCTCACTGTATGGCCGAGCAGATTCGATGGGCCAAATGGCCTACTATGACTCCTATGTCTTATGGTCCTGGAAGGTCGCCATTCTGTCATGGACATCAAATTGGAGACTACTCTAAGCTATTCAATAATTAATGGGAGGAGCCAGGTCGGTCTGTAGATTTGCAGCTTACCATATGATTCATGCCTGACCAGACGGGAGAATTTGAAACTGAACAGCAGTTTTGCCAAATGCTGCTAGGTTGAGCAGATGTGTACTGGTTCTGCTCCTGAAAGGGTCTCTCTCTCTCTCCTATAGTCTCCATATAACTAAGCAGGCAGGCAATCCATTTGTTAACTTTGTTTATAAGTGGCATTTGAACTGTATTGTTTTGCTTAATTGGAGTTAGCAGCAGGTATGAATAGTGAGTTCAGGTTTTTCCTTGTGTTTAAGAACTATTTAACTGATAATTGTAAAGTTATTTTCTTTGATAGTAATGTGGTTAATTCTGTGTTTAAATTATAGTTTGTTTTACAGAAAAAAATACCTACTAATCAGAGTCACTCTTGGGGGTAAAGTACCCTTTCCTCACAGTTTTACAAATTACATAGACATACATAGAATTTACAGTGCAGGAGGCCATTCGGCCCATCGAGTCTGCACCGGCTCTTGGAAAGAGCACCCTACCCAAGGTCAACACTTCCACCCTATCCCCATAACCCAGTAACCCCACCCAACACTAAGGGCAATTTTGGACACTAAGGGCAATTTATCACGGCCAATCACCTAACTTGCACATCTTTGGACTGTGGGAGGAAACCGGAGCACCCGGAGGAAACCCACTACACACGGGGAGAATGTGCAGACACCACACAGACAGTGGCCCAAGCCGGAATCGAACCTGGGACCCTGGAGCTGTGAAGCAATTGTGCTATCCACAATGGTACCATGCTACCCAAATTAAAAAATATTTTTTTTAGATTCTTGTCCGGTATCCGAACAAATGTTGGGATCTGGTCCGGTATCCTAAGAAAAGGCGCTATATAAATTCAAGTCTTTAATTTCTTTCTTTCGCCAGCTTACCAACATAGTCAGAGGCTTTCCGCCGGGGTAGAGGGGTCAATTACTAAGGGGCATAGGTTTAAGGTGAGAGGGGCAAGGTTTAGAGGAGATGTACGAGGCAAGTTTTTTACGCAGAGGGTAGTGGGTGCCTGGAACTCGCTACCGGAGGAGGTGGTGGAAGCAGGGACGATAGTGACGTTTAAGGGGCATCTTGACAAATACATGAATAGGATGGGAATAGAGGGATACGGACCCAGGAAGTGTAGAAGATTGTAGTTTATTCGGGCAGCATGGTCGGCACGGGCTTGGAGGGCCGAAGGGCCTGTTCCTGTGCTGTACATTTCTTTGTTCTTTGTTCTATCAAACCGATATAGGCAATCTTCCAGCTTTCTGGGGACTTGCAATTCATGGGCTCAACAGAAACAAGTGTCTCCCACCCTCACAAGACTGGTGGCTGAAAATAGCAGCGGGCAACTGTCTCGCTCTTTTGCTCTCTGTCACCAACGTATGGCAACAATCCCGGTAGGCCTCCAGGGAGGAGAGACAGCCCCGTGGAGAATACTGACTGAACAATGGATCCGCCAGCTGGGAAAGCACCTCATTCTGCCCATCGTTGGAACTAGCCATGTAGTTCACCAGGCAAAGGTTCTGTTCCAAGGTTAGAAAGGAGGGCGGAATCCAGGTCTCGGGGATAAGCGGCAAGCTAAACAACAATGGAGATAGTTACCTCGGGAAAGTTCCAAATTATATTTGTTTTCCAGACCTTCAAAGCCGATAGTCACGAAGAATTCCATGAAGAGTTTGTTGTTCTGTGTCAAGGAAAAAGGAACAAATGGGAAAAATAAATTACTTTCCTGCATTACTTGCATTGACATAGCACCTTTCAGGGCCTCAGGATGTCCCATGGTGCCTTATAGACAATGAAGAACTTTCGGAGTGTGGTCACTGTTGTGATGTAGGAAACGCGCAAGTCAATTTATATATAACCTTTATTGTCACAAGTAGGTTTACATTAACACCGCAATGAAGTTACTGTGAAAATCCCCTTGTCGCCACACTCCGGCGCCTGTTCAGGTACACGGAGGGAGCATTCAGAATGTCCAATTCACCTAACAAGCACGTCTTTCGGGACTCGTGGGAGGAAACCGGAGCACCCGGAGGAAACCCACGCAGACACGGGGAGAATGTGCAGACCCCGGACAGTCAGTGACCCAAGCCGGGAATTGAACCTGGGACCCTGGCGCTGTGAAGCAACAGTGCTTACCACTGTGCTACCGTGCTGCCCGCCAAACGGTAATGGGAGAATGAGCAGATAATCTGTTTTAGCAATGTTGGTCGAGGGATAACTATTAGCCAGGACACCGGGACAATGCTTCTGCTCTTTTTGATGACCCAGAATTGCAAATTTACAAGCATGCAGAGGCTGTGAAAGGTGGTATACAAACCAAAGTCCCTTTGTTCTTCTACCACCCACAGCCCAAACATTAAAGGATAACTAAATCCTTAAATCAAGCAACAACGAAAGGGTTACATTATACTGTGGAGTAATAGTACCAACCAGATATAAAAGAGTTCAGGGTACCACTTGAAGTTGCTGCAGTGGTGAAATTGGCTGGTTGACCATGAAGATCATCGTGCAAAATCTCACTGCTTTTTTACACAAGTATCACCATTTTTAGCCAATCGGCTGTTTCATTGCTTCAGCCGGAGCACGGTAGGTACACTGGGTCATCCTGTTGCTAGGGTTTATTTGTATTCAAGGACATCTGTCCCAGTGAGGCCACCGAATCAAAATTGTGGCATCATCTACCCAGTGCCAGAAGTCAACCAGAGTTTAATGGCATTTAATAGATGCTTGTAAATTTGCAACTCTGGTTGGCATGAAGTTACGTTCTTGGTTCTGTGCTTTTGCCACTTTGCAGTGTGACCAAAGCTCTGACAACTGTTGGGCGGAGAGACTTGGATTTTCACGCACTCTCAAATCACTTCATTGCCATAAACTGGTCTTCACCATCAGCAGCTCGGCCGTCAGCTGCCTAGGCACCAATCTGCGGGATCCCTTCCCAAAACCTCTAACGCGCTCTGCTCCTGCTTCAAGATGCTCCCCAAGACCGAGATTTAAGTCACCTGTCATAATACCTCCTTATGCAGCTCAGTATATATTGCTTGATAACATTCCTGTGAAGCACCTTGGGATATTTTATATATTGCTTGATAACATTCCTGTGAAGCACCTTGGGATATTTTACTTCATTAAAGGTGCTACACAAGTGTAAGATGTTGTTGCTGGCATTGTTTGGTGTCGCATTAGATCTTTTCGCGAGTGTTATTTATTTAGGCGACACAGGACCATATTTACGTGAGATGGTCACGCCCGGGAAACGTCAGAGGGGATTACCTGTCAGGCGGAACAGTGTGGGATTGGAGCCACGTGGGGCCTGACTGGGTAACCAGGGGGTGGCAGGCTTTCTTCCATAAGACCATAAGACACAGGGGCAGAAATCATGTCACCCTCAGCCATTCAATGAGATCATGACAGATCTGATATAATCCGCAATTCCATTTTCTTGCCTCATCCCCATAACCCTTGATTCTTTTACCGATTAACAATCTGTCTATCTCAGCCTTGAACATACTTAACGACCCAGCCTCTACAGCTCTCTGCGGTAAAGAATTCCACAGATTCACTCCCCTCCGAGAGAAGATATTCCTCCACATCGGTCTTAAATGGACGACCCCTTACTCTGAGATTATGCCTTCTGGTCCTAGACTCTCTCACAAGGGGAAACAACCTCTCAGCATCGACCCTGTCAAACCCCCCCCCGAGAATCCGATATGTCTCAATAAGGTCGCCTCTCATTCTTCTAAACTCCAAAGAGCACAGGCCCGACCTACTCAACCTCTCCTCGCAAAAAAATCCGAAACGTTAACTCTTGTTCTCTCTCTACAGATGCTGCCAGACCCGAGGTTATCCGACATTCTCTGTTTTTATTTCAGATTTTCAGCATCTGCAGTATTTTGCTTTTATTGCATATATTCAAGTCTGATTGACAAGGAGTCAGGGTTACTGGGGTGGTGGTGGTGGGGGTGGAAACCAGCAGGAAAGTGGAGTTACGGCCACATCAGATCAGCCACGATCTTATTGAACAGTGGAGCAGGCTTGACAGGGTGAATGGCCTACACGTGCCCCTATTTCTTAAGATCCACACTGTCCAGATGTAACAAATTCAGATTTTCACATTGATGCCATCTCTGGACCTCGGGGTTACTAGTTCCCTGCTATACCCGTCACAGTGCCGTACTAACCCAGATGTGGCATGACGAAACCCTTCAATACAAATCTTTGGTTCTTACCTGAATTTTGTTGTAAAATTTTGAATTGATGACTATGTCATACGCAGTGCATCCATTACTGCCTGGGAAGGAAAAAAACAACACTAATCTGCCAGAGTGCAGTATTTTGTTCTCCCGATTATTCCCTTTCCCACTGGCACAGCAAGGGCTGTCCTCTGGTACCTTGCCAAAGAGGACTGGCCAGGCCAGCTCAGACGAGGTTACCCCACTGTGAGTGAGGTGGGCCTGGCACCTCAAGCTCAATCCCGCCCTCACTTGACATTTACTGTTAACGCGACAGGGGGGCCTGGACAGAGGGAAACTGTTCCCACCACTGGAAGACTCGAGAGCCGGAGGTCACCGATTCAAGCGGCTGGCAGAAATGCCAAAGGTGACGCGAGGGGAAAACCCTCTTTTAAACACAGCCCCAGTGGTTAGGATCTGGAAGGCGCCTCCGGCCTGGGAGTGTGCCAGGTGAAGGGAATTAGATAACTACCTGAAGAGGAAAGATCTTCAGGGCTCTGGGGAATGAGCTGAGTCGCTCTTGCAGAGAGCTGGCACAGACACGAGGGCAGAGTGTCCTCCTTCTTTAACTTCCACGATCGGCACAAACCGGGACTATCCCATTCACTGATGCGGTCACCCCGCCCTAACCCCCAGGCACCCAACCGCACAGAATGACCCCCTTCCTCTCCCCCATTATACAAACACGCACTGTTGTCAATTTCGGCATGCGGTTCGCCGAGGCTCATGGGAATCCTGTATTCGGAAGGGTCGTCCGATTCCAGCAGGGTCACCAAGCCCTCCTCAGAGAGATCTGGCGGGGGCGGGATCTGATCAGCTTTGCAAACGTTGATGAAAACCTTCTCGCCGTTCTTCATCTTTGTCTTCACACAAAAGCCTGCGAAAAGGAAGAGGTTTTTTTTCTTTTGCAAGTGATTTATCAGTCGAACTAAATAGTAGTTTTCCCTCAATTTCCATCATTGGGCAGGCGTAACGCCAGCTGCCTGGGCCCCAAGCTCTGGAATTTCCTCCCAAGTCTTGCTGCCTTTCTCCTCCTTCAAACCGAGCTCTTTGAACAAGTTTGTGGCCACTGTCCTCATCGGCTCAATGTCACATTTTGCCTCAGATGGTGAAGGGTGCTGTATAAATGCAGTTTGTTGTAGCTGTAGGCAGTCAGGACTGGCCCCAGCTCCCTTGATCTAAAGAAAGTGTTGTGTTGTGTACTCTGGGATAACACAGGCTGCAACTCGATGCAGCTTTGACCAAAAGATACTCCAGACTTTGAAGTAAGTTCAATGTGATTTATTGAACCATTAGCACAGTTCTCTATGAGTTCGACTCTCCTGCTAATCTTGCTTTAGTATGTCAGTCTAACTAACCAGTCTGCTCTAAGCCACGTGGTGGGTGTGATGCTTCTGATCTGCCCCTGTCCTACTCTCGAAATGTCGCCTGTGGAAAGAGACAGAGCATGTGTGCCCTGTCCTTTTATATGGGTTGTGTAATGCCCCCTTGTGGTAGTGTCACCTCTGGGTGTCTTGACTGCCCATTGGTCGTGTCCTATTCTGTGTGTTCATTAGCTGTATGTCTGCATGTTATGACGTCTCTGGTGCTATCTAGTGTTTACTTAGTCGTAGTGTATTTACATTAACCCCTTGTGTATTTACAGTGATGCATATCACCACAGAAAGGGTAGTGGGAAGGAAATAACTCAGGGGTGACCCCTCCCATTAGCTTCCTGTTGACCTACGTTGAAGCATCTGCACATCGTGCACTTGTCAGAGGTCGGAATCATGGCTCTAATGCCTGTGATAAAATAACCTGCTTACAGCATTGCCTGTACAAGTCGAATACCCCTTTGACCAAGTACCTTAGGGCAACCTCGGTCAACTGCGGCTCGATGGTTAACAACCTTAAGACAGGCTGTAGCCAATTTGGGTCTCACTCCAAGCATTTCAGCAGAAAATCTAGGCTGACACCCCCGGTGCAGTACGACACCGTGCTGCACTGCCAGAGGCGCCGTCTTTTGGATGAAATTTTAAACCGAGGCCCAATCCATCTTCTTGGATGTCTGCAGAAGAACCTGTGTATTTGTTCTTATTTATCAACATCACTAAAATTAAATCACCTGGTCAGTCTCACATTGCTGTTTGTGCGAGCTTGCTGTGCGTAAATTGGTTGCCGTGACTACATTTCAAAAAGTTACTAATGTTGGTCGCAAATTGCTTTGATGGGTACCATACCAATACAAGTGTTTCTTTCTATCAACCAGTGGGACTGTAATGTGAGGTGGTCCTGGGGCACAGGGGGTAGCTTCTCTGCCTCTAAGCTGAATGTTTGGAGTCCCACCCCTCCTTTTGAAAATGCTTTAAATCTTTTAATCTGGGTTACAGAATACCGCGGGGGAGAGCTGCCCAGGTTGGTGGTCAGACCACAAGACGTAGGAGCAGAGGTAGACCATTCGGCCCATCGAGTCTGGATGGCCATTCGATGAGATCGTGACAGATCTGATGTGACAATCCTCAACTCCACTTTCCTGCTTTATCATCATAACCCTTGATCATCTTACTGATTAAAAATCTGTGGCTGAAACGCTCAATAAGAAAAGATTCCTGGATCTGCAGCGTAATCCAAGGCTACGGAAAGTGGAATTGAAATGAGATGCTGTTTATTTTTCCCTCTTTTCTTTTTTGGCGGACGCGGACACGCTGAGCTGAATGGCCTCTTCCTGCTCGGTAACCTTTCTCCGGTTCTAGCTGCTTGCCACTTCTGCGGAATGCTACGTGGGTGGGAGGTGAGGGATGCAACTGCGTACCTGGCTGCGGTCTGATCTGCTTGGATTCCTGTCCTGTCGGAAGTTGATTCTGCATCTCCTGCGCAGCCTGGGGGAGGAAGCGGGTGTGAAATGGATGCTCATCAACATAATAAATAAAAGCTACATCGGTGCAGATATTCAAACGTTGAGGGCTCTTGCAGTAAACGGGCGCCCGCTAGGTGGGATCGCATGCCTACCTGCAGCAGCAGCTGCTCATAAAGCGTATCCTCGGTCATCTCAGCCGAAAGCAGACTTCCATCTGTCATTGCCATGGTCCAACTCGGTGTCTGTGAAAAGTCTGGGTACGCCTTTCAATAACCACTAAAAGAGCATCAAGGTCAATAGGATTGTCATTTATAAATATTTTACATATATATATATAAAAACAGTAGAATTTAATCAAGTTGTCATTCACCAATCGTTTCTTTTCTTTCAAGGCTATGTTGTTCCCTATTGTACAAAAGCAATGAGACAGGATTGTGGTATGTAACTATAACTCGGTAACATCCTAGCTGGCCGTGGAATAGGCAGCCTATAATCTGATGCTGAACTTCTGTTTCACTTTTAAATTTTAAAAGTTTGACCTTCAATTACTCCTCCTCATTTACAAACCTCTTTGTGGCCTCACCCCTCCCTACCTCGCTGTAATCCCCGCCAGCAGCCCAATTTGCTAATATCTTGTGCACCCCTTATTGTAATCGTTCTGCTATTGGCTGCCATGCCTTCGGTTGCCCAGGTCCCAAGCTCTGTGAATGCCCTCCCCGTTTCTCTCCCTTACACCTCCTTTAAGATTCTCCTCAAAACCTACCTCTATAACCAAGCTTTTGATGTCCTATCCTTGCATCCCCTTTTGTGACAATGGTGTCAAATTATGTTTCATGGGTGGCACAGTGGCTAGCACTGCTGCATCACAGCGCCAGGGACCAGTTCAATTCTGGCCTAGGGTGACTGTCTGTGTGCACGTTCTCCCCGTGTCTGCGTGGGTACTCCGGTTTCCTCCCACAGTCAAAGATATGCAGGTCAGGTGGATTGGCCGTGCTAAATTGCCCCTTATTGTCACAAAAAGATGTGTAGGTTAGGTTAGGAGGATGAGGTGGGTGAATGGGCCTGGGTGGGATGCTCTTTCGAAAGTCGGTGCAGACTCGATGGGCTGAATGGCTTCCTTCTGTACTATGAGGATTTTACGATTCTGTGACCCGATGAAGCGACTGTTTTATTACGTTAATAAAACTATATAAACACAAGGTGGTGCTGTTATTCTTATCTGTCCCTCTAAGATCTTTTCTCAAGCACAGCATGCAGGTAAGTATTCCAGACGGACACAACAACCAATTCCATTGGAGACTAATTTGCCTCCAGTTAGTGTGTGTTGCAGATCACACAGGGAGTCTGAGTTGCGATGCCAACATGCACCTTTCCATACATGTTGCAGTCTGGATTTACGGATGCCGATGGTAGATGTTCCAATTTCTTTCCATCACCGACTGATCAGGAATCTCGTCCACTCTGTTGTGTGGACTTTGCACATCCCCCCCCACCCCCCCTCTCTGCGTGGGTTTCACCCCCACAACCCAAAGATGTGCAGGATAGATAGATTGGCCACGCTAAATTGCCCCTTAATTGGAAAAAGAAAAATAATTGGGTATTCTAAATTTATAAAGAAAAATGAATGCATTTTCCGTGGCCATAAAGTCCTGGAGTGGGAGTTGACCCTCGAACTTCTAGTTCAGAGGCAGGGGTGGGATCCACTGCACCACCAGACCTTCAGCCCAGATTAGCAGCTACCTATAAATCATCATTTGTATTTTGTCATATTTGCATATTAAAATTACAGTCTACCCTCACTCTACTTGTATACAATTCAAGTTATTTTATGCTCTTTCCCCCATTCAGTCCAAAGCTAAGGGATCAGCTTATTTACTCGCATTGAAGACCCAGGTCAGGAATTTGTCCACTCCTCACCCGGGCAACGCCCACAACGCCACCCGGGCAGCGCCCACTCCTCACCCGGGCAGCGCCCACTCCTCACCCGGGCAGCGCCCACTCCTCACCCGGGCAGCGCCCACTCCTCACCCGGGCAGCGCCCACTCCTCACCCGGGCAGCGCCCACTCCTCACCCGGGCAGCGCCCACTCCTCACCCGGGCAGCGCCCACTCCTCACCCGGGCAGTGCCCACTCCTCTCCCGGGGCAGCGCCCACTCCTCACGGGCAGCGCCCACTCCTCACCCGGGGCAGTGCCCACTCCTCACGGGCAGCGCCCACTCCTCACGGGCACCACCCCTCCTCACCCGGGCAGCGACCCCTCCTCACCCGGGCAGCGCCCCCTCCTCACCCAGGCAGCGCCCCCTCCTTTCCCGGGCAGCGCCCCCTCCTCACCCGGGCAGCGCCCCCTCCTCACCCGGGCAGCGCCCCCTCCTCACCCGGGCAGCGCCCCCTCCTCACCCGGGCAGCGCCCCCTCCTCTCCCGGGCAGCGCCCCCTCCTCTCCCAGGCTGCGCTCCCTCCTCTCCCGGGCAGCGCCCCTCCTCTCCCGGGCAGCGCCCCCTCCTCTCCCGGGCAGCGCCCCCTCCTCTCCCGGGCAGCGCCCCCTCCTCTCCCGGGCAGTGCCCACTCCTCTCTTGGGCAGCGCCCGCTCCTCTCCCGGACAGCGCCCGCTCCTCTCTCGGGCAGCGCCCGGGCAGCGCCCCCTCCTCTCCCGGGCAGCGCCCGCTCCTCTCCCGGGCAGCGCCCGCTCCTCTCTCGGGCAGCGCCCACTCCTCTCTCGGGCAGCGCCCGCTCCTCTCCCGGGCAGCGCCCGCTCCTCTCTCGGGCAGCGCCCGCTCCTCTCTCGGGCAGCGCCCACTCCTCTCTCGGGCAGCGCCCGCTCCTCTCCCGGGCAGTGCCCGCTCCTCTCCCGGGCAGCGCCTGCTCCTCTCCCGGGCAGCGCCCGCTCCTCTCTCGGGCAGCGCCCGCTACTCTCCCGGGCAGCGCCCGCTCCTCTCCCGGGCAGCGCCCGCTCCTCTCTCGGGCAGCGCCCGCTCCTCTCTCGGCAGCGCCCGCTCCTCTCTCGGGCAGCGCCCGCTCCTCTCTCGGGCAGCGCCCGCTCCTCTCTCGGGCAGCGCCCGCTCCTCTCCCGGGCAGCGCCCACTCCTCTCTCGGGCAGCGCCCGCTCCTCTCCCGGGCAGCGCCCACTCCTCTCTCGGGCAGCGCCCACTCCTCTCCCGGGCAGCGCCCGCTCCTCTCTCGGGCAGCGCCCGCTCCTCTCTCGGGCAGCGCCCGCTCCTCTCTCGGGCAGCGCCCGCTCCTCACCTGGGCAGCACCCGCTCCTCCCCCGGGGAGGGGGGAGGGGAGGGGGAGGGGTGGGGGTGGGAGGGGAGGGCGGTGGGGGGGATGGGGGGGGAGGGAAGGGGGAGGGGGTGGGGGAGGGGTGGGGGGTGGGAGGGGAGGGGGGGTTGGGGTGGAGGGGGGGTGGGGGGAGGGGGTGGGAGGGAGGGGGATGAGGAGGGAGGAGGGGGAGGGAGGGGGGTGAGGAGGGAGGGAGGGGGAGGGGGAGGGAGGGGGTGAGGAGGGAGGGGGAGGGGGGAGGGGGAGAGGAGGGGTGGGAGGGGAGGGGGGAGAGGTTGGGAGGGGGGAGGGGAGAGAGGAGGGGAGGAGGGGAGAGGGGGAGGGAGGGGGAGGGGAGGGGAGGGGGAGGGGAGGAGGGGGGAGGAGGGGGGAGGGGAGGAGGAGAGGAGGATAGGGGGAGGGGGAGGGGAGGGGGTGGAGGGGAGGGAAGGGGAGGGGGGAGGGAAGGGGTGGGGGGAGGGAAAGGGGAGGGGGGAGGGGGGTGGGAGGGAGGGAAGGGGTGGGGGGGAGGGAAAGTGGAGGGGTGGGGTGAGGGGAGGGGTGGGTGGAGGGGGGAGGGAAGGGGTGGGGGGGAGGGGAGGGAAGGGGGACGGGTGGGGGAGGGGTGGGGGGAGGGGAGGGTGGGGGAGGGGAGGGGGAGGGGGAGTGTGGGGGGAGGGGAGGGGGGAGAGGGGAGGGGGAGGGGAGGGGGGAGGGGAGGGGGGTGGGAGGGAGGGGGGAGGGGGGGTGGGGGGGAGGGAAGGGGGGTGGGGGAGGGAAGGGGGAGGGGTGGGGGGGAGGGGAGGGGGGTGGGGGGAGGGGAGGGGGAGGGGAGGTGGGGGGGAGGGGGGAGGGGAGGGGTGGTGGAGGGGTGGGGGGGGAGGGGAGGGGAGAAGTGGGGAGGGGAGGGGTGGGTGGGGGGGAGGGGGGTGGAGGGGTGGGGAGGAGGGGTGGGGAGGGGGGTGGGGGTGCGGAGGGGAGGGGGGTGGGGGGAGGGGGGTGAGGGGGAGGGGAAGGGGGGAGGGGGTGGGGGGAGAGGGAGGGGAGGGGGGAGGGGGAGGGGGGTGGGGGGGGGAGGGGGGAGGGGGAGGGGAGGGGGGTGGGGGAGGGGGGTGGGGGAGGGGGAGGGGGGAGGGGGAGGGGGGTGGGGGTGAGGGGGAGGAGGGGGAGGGGGGTGGGAGGGGAGGAGGGGGGTGGGGGAGGGAGGGGGGTGAGGAGTGAGGGGGAGGGGGGAGAGGGGGTGGGGGGGAGAGGGGAGGGGGGGAGGGGGGAGAGGGGAGGGGTGAGGGGGTGGGGAGGGGGGTTCCTTTGGGGGGGCATTTGAGCAAGAAAACACATGAATGAGCCGGAAACTGACATGTACGGGATAAATCCAATGTACAAAGTTCTGTATTTTATTGACTTGCCATGTTCTTGTCTTGCCACGCGAGTTCTCTTTCTTTTCTTTGTTACGGGGGGGGGGGGGGGGGTGGGGGGGGGTGGAGGGGTGAGGGGGTTTGTTTGTAAGGTGGAAAATATTGTCGAAAAATTCTTAATAAAAATATATTTAAAAAACAAAAACAAGGGGGCATAACTATAAGATTCAGGGTGGGAGATATAGGAGGGATGTCCGAGGTAGGTTCTTTACTCAGAGAGTGGTTAGGGTGTGGAATGGACTGCCTGCTGTGATAGTGGAGTCGGACACTTTTGGAACTTTCAAGCGGTTATTGGATAGGCACATGGAGCACACCAGAATGACAGGGAGTGGGATAGCTTGATCTTGGTCTCGGACAATGCTCGGCACAACATCGAGGGCTGAAGGGCCTGTTCTGTGCTGTACTGTTCTATGTTCTATCTCGTTTGCCTTCCACCATCCTGAAAGCCGCACATTAGAAAGAAAGGCCTGCATTTATATAGCACCTTTCATAAGCACGGGAAGGCTGCAAAGTGCTTTGGAACCCATCCAGTCACTGTTGTAATGCAGCAGCCAATTGGCACACAGCACGTTCACACACAAACCGCAATATAGTCCTTAATGGCACCATAAACACCCCCTCCCCTTTGCCTTATGTCCATGACACCTTTGCCAATATCTCCTTTGCCCCTCCCTATCACTGTCCTTCTAGTCTGTCCCACCTCTAGGTTTTAATACAGGGACTACCGGTGCTGCCCAATCAGCAAATCGTACTGGCCAGGTGATCCCGAGGTCTTCCAATCGGCTGAGCTCATCTTTCAATGCACAGTGGATCAGGCGGACCCTGAAGTATTGAGGCTGGACCTCAGGATTTCAGTGTTTCTTGGCCACGTTCCCCTTAATTTTGTCCAGGCCTTTCTGGAAGACTTCTGGGTACTTTCCCAAGAGTTTGTAAAGCTCTCTAATGCCATCCAAATATCTGTTGCCAGTCCAGCCAGAGGCGTTGAGCCAATCACAACTCATAGAATTTACAATGCAGAAGGAGGCCATTCGGCCCATCAAGTCCGCACCGGCTCTTGGAAAGAGCACCCTTACTTAAGCCCACGCCTCCACCCTATCCCCATAACCCAGTAACCCAGATACTAAGGGGCAATTTACCACGGCCAATCCGCCTAACCTGCACATCTTTGGACTGTGGGAGGAAACCGGAGCGCCCGGAGGAAACCCACGTACGCACGGAGAGAACGTGCAGACTCCGCACAGACAGTGACCCAAGCCGGGTATCGAACCTGGGACCCTGGAGCTGTGAAGCAACTGTGCTAACCGCTGTGCTACCGTGCTGCCCTATTATCAACTGACTGCTGTTCCTAGGTGACTGTGGTTATAGTCATGCCGGCTATGGCTGAGGTTCCCCCGTGGAAGTTACTAATCTCGCCTCGGTGACCGCCAAGACCAGCTGCAGAATCTCATCCGAATTTTCTATCTCCCTCTCGGGCAGCGCCCGCTCCTCTCTCGGGCAGCGCCCGCTCCTCTCCCGGGCAGCGCCCACTCCTCTCTCGGGCAGCGCCCGCTCCTCTCCCGGGCAGCGCCCACTCCTCTCCCGGGCAGCGCCCACTCCTCTCTCGGGCAGCGCCCACTCCTCTCCCGGGCAGCGCCCGCTCCTCTCTCGGGCAGCGCCCGCTCCTCTCTCGGGCAGCGCCCGCTCCTCTCTCGGGCAGCGCCCGCTCCTCACCTGGGCAGCACCCGCTCCTCCCCCGGGGAGGGGGGAGGGGAGGGGGAGGGTTGGGGGTGGGAGGGGAGGGCGGTGGGGGGGATGGGGGGGGAGGGAAGGGGGAGGGGGTGGGGGAGGGGTGGGGGGTGGGAGGGGAGGGGGGGTTGGGGTGGAGGGGGGGTGGGGGGAGGGGGTGGGAGGGAGGGGGATGAGGAGGGAGGAGGGGGAGGGAGGGGGGTGAGGAGGGAGGGAGGGGGAGGGGGAGGGAGGGGGTGAGGAGGGAGGGGGAGGGGGGAGGGGGAGAGGAGGGGTGGGAGGGGAGGGGGGAGAGGTTGGGAGGGGGGAGGGGAGAGAGGAGGGGAGGAGGGGAGAGGGGGAGGGAGGGGGAGGGGAGGGGAGGGGGAGGGGAGGAGGGGGGAGGAGGGGGGAGGGGAGGAGGAGAGGAGGATAGGGGGAGGGGGAGGGGAGGGGGTGGAGGGGAGGGGGTGGAGGGGAGGGAAGGGGAGGGGGGAGGGAAGGGGTGGGGGGAGGGAAAGGGGAGGGGGGAGGGGGGTGGGAGGGAGGGAAGGGGTGGGGGGGAGGGAAAGTGGAGGGGTGGGGTGAGGGGAGGGGTGGGGGGAGGGGGGAGGGAAGGGGTGGGGGGGGAGGGGAGGGAAGGGGGACGGGTGGGGGAGGGGTAGGGGGAGGGGTGGGGGGAGGGGAGGGTGGGGGAGGGGAGGGGGAGGGGGAGTGTGGGGGGAGGGGAGGGGGGAGAGGGGAGGGGGAGGGGAGGGGGGAGGGGAGGGGGGTGGGAGGGAGGGGGGAGGGGGGGTGGGGGGGAGGGAAGGGGGGTGGGGGAGGGAAGGGGGAGGGGTGGGGGGGAGGGGAGGGGGGTGGGGGGAGGGGAGGGGGAGGGGAGGTGGGGGGGAGGGGGGAGGGGAGGGGTGGTGGAGGGGTGGGGGGGGAGGGGAGGGGAGAAGTGGGGAGGGGAGGGGTGGGTGGGGGGGAGGGGGGTGGAGGGGTGGGGAGGAGGGGTGGGGAGGGGGGTGGGGGTGCGGAGGGGAGGGGGGTGGGGGGGAGGGGGGTGAGGGGGAGGGGAAGGGGGGAGGGGGTGGGGGGAGAGGGAGGGGAGGGGGGAGGGGGTGGGGGGAGGGGGGTGGGGGGGGAGGGGGGAGGGGGAGGGGAGGGGGGTGGGGGAGGGGGGTGGGGGAGGGGGAGGGGGGGAGGGGGAGGGGGGTGGGGGTGAGGGGGAGGAGGGGGAGGGGGGTGGGAGGGGAGGAGGGGGGTGGGGGAGGGAGGGGGGTGAGGAGTGAGGGGGAGGGGGGAGAGGGGGTGGGGGGGAGAGGGGAGGGGGGGAGGGGGGAGAGGGGAGGGGTGAGGGGGTGGGGAGGGGGGTTCCTTTGGGGGGGCATTTGAGCAAGAAAACACATGAATGAGCCGGAAACTGACATGTACGGGATAAATCCAATGTACAAAGTTCTGTATTTTATTGACTTGCCATGTTCTTGTCTTGCCACGCGAGTTCTCTTTCTTTTCTTTGTTACGGGGGGGGGGGGGGTGGGGGGGGTGGAGGGGTGAGGGGGTTTGTTTGTAAGGTGGAAAATATTGTCGAAAAATTCTTAATAAAAATATATTTAAAAAACAAAAACAAGGGGGCATAACTATAAGATTCAGGGTGGGAGATATAGGAGGGATGTCCGAGGTAGGTTCTTTACTCAGAGAGTGGTTAGGGTGTGGAATGGACTGCCTGCTGTGATAGTGGAGTCGGACACTTTTGGAACTTTCAAGCGGTTATTGGATAGGCACATGGAGCACACCAGAATGACAGGGAGTGGGATAGCTTGATCTTGGTCTCGGACAATGCTCGGCACAACATCGAGGGCTGAAGGGCCTGTTCTGTGCTGTACTGTTCTATGTTCTATCTCGTTTGCCTTCCACCATCCTGAAAGCCGCACATTAGAAAGAAAGGCCTGCATTTATATAGCACCTTTCATAAGCACGGGAAGGCTGCAAAGTGCTTTGGAACCCATCCAGTCACTGTTGTAATGCAGCAGCCAATTGGCACACAGCACGTTCACACACAAACCGCAATATAGTCCTTAATGGCACCATAAACACCCCCTCCCCTTTGCCTTATGTCCATGACACCTTTGCCAATATCTCCTTTGCCCCTCCCTATCACTGTCCTTCTAGTCTGTCCCACCTCTAGGTTTTAATACAGGGACTACCGGTGCTGCCCAATCAGCAAATCGTACTGGCCAGGTGATCCCGAGGTCTTCCAATCGGCTGAGCTCATCTTTCAATGCACAGTGGATCAGGCGGACCCTGAAGTATTGAGGCTGGACCTCAGGATTTCAGTGTTTCTTGGCCACGTTCCCCTTAATTTTGTCCAGGCCTTTCTGGAAGACTTCTGGGTACTTTCCCAAGAGTTTGTAAAGCTCTCTAATGCCATCCAAATATCTGTTGCCAGTCCAGCCAGAGGCGTTGAGCCAATCACAACTCATAGAATTTACAATGCAGAAGGAGGCCATTCGGCCCATCAAGTCCGCACCGGCTCTTGGAAAGAGCACCCTTACTTAAGCCCACGCCTCCACCCTATCCCCATAACCCAGTAACCCAGATACTAAGGGGCAATTTACCACGGCCAATCCGCCTAACCTGCACATCTTTGGACTGTGGGAGGAAACCGGAGCGCCCGGAGGAAACCCACGTACGCACGGAGAGAACGTGCAGACTCCGCACAGACAGTGACCCAAGCCGGGTATCGAACCTGGGACCCTGGAGCTGTGAAGCAACTGTGCTAACCGCTGTGCTACCGTGCTGCCCTATTATCAACTGACTGCTGTTCCTAGGTGACTGTGGTTATAGTCATGCCGGCTATGGCTGAGGTTCCCCCGTGGAAGTTACTAATCTCGCCTCGGTGACCGCCAAGACCAGCTGCAGAATCTCATCCGAATTTTCTATCTCCCTCTTAGTGAAAACACGGCTCCCGTATCCTGCTCTATATCCAGCGGGTAGCTGTTTACCTGGACAGTTATTCGAATGGGGACAACCGGCGATGCGGCAATGCAATTTAATTGCATGCGCTCATCTTCAGCAGGCTGTTCCAGGTGGAGAGTCCTGGCTCTGGGCTGGCATCTCCCTTGGGGAGGCCGGAAGGTTTGCTGGCCGACTTGTAATTTTTCGGCTTCGCAGACCACAAGTGCCGCACCGCCGCGGATCATCCTCCATCGGCTCCGGGAGGGGGTGTCTTGCCTGGTTACAGCAGCCCTTGGCCAACAGGCCTGGTCCCGACGGTATTCAGGTCAAGGTGTGATTCCAGAGGTCCCAACCCTAAGGGGCACTGTGTCGGAATGGGGGGGACATCCAATGCGGGTTCCCTCTATCCCGTGGAATTCCTGGACTCCCTCCTCTGCGCTGTCCCGGGAAAGGGAGATCTCAACGCCCTTTTTCAGGTCCAGCAACGGCTCAGCCAGCCTTTTCCGCTGGGTAGCCATATTATTAACCCCGCACACAATGTGATCCCGTCGCATTTCGGGCAGGGATAGCCCATAGTCTCAAAACTCTGCCAGTTGGCGCAATCGGGCCAGAAATTCGGTAACGGACTCCACTGAGGTCAACTCGACCATGTTAAATCAGTATCTTTGCACAATGACCGATGACTCGAGGTGGTAGTGGTTTATCATGATAGTGCTCTTCGAACGTCTTGAAATCAGCGGCTGCGGTGCATGTCCGGCTCTTTATGACGCTGAAGGTGGCGGTCAGAAGAATTACCGCCAGGCGATCAGCCCCAAAGATATCAATTGCCTTAAAAAAATAGCGCGTACACCCCACGTACTGAGCACAGTCCTCTACACCCGCAATGATTACATCGAGTCTGCCAAAGAACAGCATTTTCAACATGGTACAAACCTTAATGCTTTGTGATGCGAGGTGGCGGTACTCCAAATGGCTGGCAGCGCAAGTAGTAGTCAAGGGGGAGCCTGGAAAGGAGATTCAAAAATGGTTTATTTTCAACCCTTGGTTTAGGAAAGTTATATGCAAGCAACAGCCCAAGTCCCAGCCGGCACTATTCTGAAACCCTGGCTCCCACCTGGGCTGGGCTTTATCCTGTGGAATTAACGAGCCCGCTGATTGCCCCCGCCCCTCAGCGGGGGAGCTTGTACTCCACAAGGCTCGCAGGGAGATTAATCCGGTCATCCCTCTGGGTCCTGTGGGGATTACAACAGTCATCTTTAGACTTCTTCATGGGCGGCATGTGGCACAGTGGTTAGCAGCGGGGCTGCGGCGCTGAGGACCCGGGTTCGATTCCCGGCCCTGGGTCACTGTCCGTGTGGAGTTTGCACATTCTTCCCGTGTCTGCGTGGGTTTCACCCCCACTACCCAAAGCTATGGTGGATTGGTCACGCTAAATTGCCCCTTAATTATTAAAAAAGGAATTGGGTACTCTAAATTTTTTTTAAAAAAATCATTAGACTTCTTCTTTATCGAATTCAAATTTCACCATCGGCTCTGGTAGGATTTGAATTCAGAGCATTTCCCCAGGTCGCTCTCACTCTCCACTCCCCCTCAGAGCCCTCTTTCCCAACCTGCTCCCAGGCTGGTGTGTATATCCTATAGGGGATCCTCCAATTGGGAGGAAGCTCCGCCCCCTGATCACCTGGGGAGCTCGTATTCCAAGGTGTATGAGGGGAACCTTTTTAAAAATAAATTTAGAGTACACAATTAATTTTGTCCAATTAAGGGGCAATCCACCCGCCCTACACACCTTTGGGTTGTGGGGGTGAAACCCACGCAAGCATGGGGAGAATGTGCAAACTCCACACGGACAGTGGTCCAGAGCTGGGATTGAACCTGGGGCCTCGGCGCTGTGAGGCAGCTGTGCTAACCACTGCGCCACCGTGTTGCCCATAGATGGGGAACCTAATACAATGCAGGTTGAGGGTCGTAACTGCGGGTTTGGTTTCCTTGGAGGAGAGAAGGTTGGGGGTGCAGGGGGAGGGGGGGTGTGGGGGTGGGTGCTGTGATTTGATAGAGAAAGCAGAGAGAAACTGTTTCCTCTGGTAAGCGACTCAGTAAATAGATGCACTGGATTTAAAATAATTAGTGGAAGAGTTGAAGAGTGGAGTTGAGTGCATTTTTCACTCGAGGTTGTTACGATTGGCAAATCATAACCTGAAATAGCGGCGGAGATCGATTTCAGTTGGAACTTTTGACGGGATTTGGGGCGTGTAATCGAAGTGGATTGATTTGTAGGGAATGGGACTAAAACGGGAATGGTAGCCACCTGTGCTGTACGGTTCTTTTGATTCTACATGGATCCTACATTGATTCACAGCATCCAGAGAACATGCAGACTTACGAATTAAAGCAAGAGGAGGCCATTGAATTCCCCACCATTCAATGAGAACATGGCCGATCGAATTGTAACCTTAACCCCACACTTCTGACGACGCCCGACAACCTTTCACTCCCCCTTTGTCAATCAAGAATCTATCCCGCTCTACCTTAAAAAATATTCAAAGACTCTGCTTTCCACCGTCTTGTGAGGAAGAATCATAGAATTTACAGTGCAGAAGGAGGCCATTCGGCCCATCGAGTCTGCACTGGCTCTTTGAAAGAGAACCCTACCCAAGCCCACACCTCCACCCCATCCCCATAACCCAGTAACCCCATCCAACACTCAGGGCAATTTTGGACACTAAGGGCAATTTATCACGGCCAATCCATCTAACCTGCACATCTTTGGACTGTGGGAGGAAACCGGAGCACCCGGAGGAAACCCACGCACACACGGGGAGAACGTGCAGACTCCGCACAGGCAGTGACCCAAGCCGGGAATCGAACCTGGGACCCTGGAGCTGTGAAGCAATTGTGCTAACCACTATGCTACCGTGCTGCCTCTGGAAGAGAGTTCCAGAGACACACGAACCTCTGAGAGACAAAGATATCTCCTCGTCTCCGTCTTAAATGAGCCACCCCTTGTCTTTAATCAGTGACCCCCTCATTCTAGATCCTCCCACAAGAGGTGACATCGGCCGGGATTCTCCGGTGCGAGTCCGCCCCGCTATCCCTGCCAACCAGAATGGAGACATGGTCCCTCAGACAAATCTCCCTTCACTGCAACAGGCCTGGAGAACCCTGTCCATCCTCTCCACATTCTGGCAATACCCCTCAGGGTCTTATGTGTTTCAATCAAGTCACCTTAAAGCTCCAGCACATACTAAACTAACCTTTCCAACCTTTCCTCAGAAGACAACCCTCCCATTCCAGGTGTTAGTTTAGTTAACGTTCTTCTGAACTGCTTCCAAAGCATTGACATAAGTGATGGGATTCCATTGAAATAGGACCGTTTAATAGAATTGTCTACAAGGGTAGATGCGGGTGAGATGTTTCCCCTGGCCGAGGAGCCGTGACAGATTCCCCGCTTGGCAAATATCCACATTCGGACTGAAATGAGGAGCTGGCTCTGTGCAGAATCGTAGTCCATTGCGTCACCGTGCTGCCCAATCATTTATTTTTTAATATGTTTCTGGGGTTAGTGTCGACGACTAGGCCACCATTCATTGCCCATCCCTAACTGCCTTTGAGAAGGTGGAGGTGAGCTGCCTTCTTGAGCCGCTGCAGCCTATGTGATGTAGGCACACCCACAGTGCGCATAGGAAGGGAGGTGTGTGGATTGGGGGGGGGGATCTTGCAGGTGGTGGTATTCCCATGTGTCTGCTGCCCTTGTGCTTCTAGGAGATAGAGGTTGGGGAATTGGAAGGTGCTGCAGAAGGAGCCTTGGCGAGGTTTGTGTGTGATCACTGTTTGCTCTTACACATTATGCAGTACGCACTGAGGTAAAGGCTATTTGAGTTGTGTGTGGCACAGGTTGCCTCATGTGTGCTTCAGCAAAGTTCCCAACACTAAGCAAAATAACATGTTCAAAGGGCGGCACGGTGGCAGAGTGGTTAGCACTGCTGCCTCACAACGGCAAGGACCCAAGTTCAATTCCCACCTAGGATGGATTGGCTATGCTAAATTGCCCTTAGTGTCCAAAAAAGGTTAGGTGGGGTTACTGGGATAGGGCGGAGGTGTGGAGATAGGGTTGAGGTGTGGGCTTAGGTAGCGTTCCAAGGGCCGGTGCAGACTCAATGGGCCGAATGGCTTCCTTCTACACTGTAAATTCTATGATATGATTCTATGAGAAATCTACTGGAATTCTTCGAGGATGTAACTAGTAGAGTTGATGAGGGGGACCCAGTGGATGGGATTTATTTAGACTTTCAGAAGACTTTCGATAAAGTTCCACATAAAAGATTAGCATGTAAAATTAAAGTGAATGGGATTAGGGGGAGTGTATTGAGATGGATAGAAAACTGGTTGGCAGACAGGAAACAAAGAGTAGGAATAAATTGGTCTTTTTCCAAATGTCAGGCAGTGATTAGTGGGGTACCGCAGGGATCAATGTTAGGATCTCAGCTATTCGCAATATATATTAATGATTTAAATGAGGGAACTAAATGTAATACCTCCAAATTTACAGATGACACAAAGCTCGGTGGGAGAGTGAGCGGTGAGGAGGTGTCCTTTAGTGTGATTTGGACAAGTTGAGTGAGTGGGCAAATGCATGACCTCATAGAAACCTATAAAATTCTAACAGGGCTAGACAGGGTAGATGTAGGAAGGATGTTCCTGACGGCAGGAGAGTCCTGAACTGCAGAGAGGAACAAGACAGGGCTGCCCCTTGTCCCCACTCTACTTGCGATCGAACCCCTGGCGATAGCCCTGCGGGACGCAAAAAGCTGGAAGGGAATCTGGAGAGGAGACAGACAGCACAGAGTCTCACTCTATGCAGATGACCTGCTCCTCTATGTCTCGAACCCACAGGAGGGACTGAAGGCAATACTGCAAATACTGAAAGAGTTTGGAACCTTCTCGGGCTACAAACTTAACCTGGGCAAAAGCGAGGCATTCCCAGTGAACCCAAACGGGGGAGGGAGAGAGCTGGAGGGGCTCCCGTTCAAAACGGCCCAGAACAGATTCCGCTACCTGGGGATCCAGATAGCCAGAGACTGGACACAGATCCACAAGTGGAACCTGACCAGCCTGGTGGAGGAAGTAAGAAGAGACCTTCAACGGTGGGGCTCACTCCCACTCTCCCTGGCGGGGAGAGTGCAGACGATCAAGACGAACGTACTGCCAAGGTTCCTCTTCCTATTTAGATCCATCCCGATCTTCATCCCCAAGGCCTTTTTCCAAAACGTAGACAGTCTAATCATGGCGTTTGTGTGGTGGGGAGGGTGGGGGTAGGGTTGGGGGGGGGGGGGGGGGGTAGGAACCCAAGAATCCCCAAACAGACACTGCAAAGAAGGAAAATCAAAGTGGGCCTGGCCTTACCGAACCTACAATACTACCACTGGGCAGCAACGGCAGAAAGAGTGAGGGGATGGGTACAAGACCCTGACACAGATTGGATACAAATGGAGGAGGCATCCTGTAAAGGAACGACCCTCCGGGCCCTGGCCACAGCAGCACTCCCATCCCCCTCAACAAGGTACACAACAAGCCCAGTGGTAGCGGCCACGCTGAGAACGTGGACCCAGCTCAGACAACACTTCGGGATAACTAAAATGTCCCCCATGGCCCCCATCTGCGCCAATCACAGATTCCCCCCCAGCCATGCTAGATACCATCTTCAAAAGATGGAGGCGGGACGGGGGCTCATTGACGGTCGGGGACTTCTAGGTAGGGCACAGACTGGTGACACTAGATGAACTGACGAAGAAGTGGAGGCTAGCAAAAGGACAGGAAATGAGACACCTCCAAATAAAACGCTTCCTCCGCAAAGAGACAGTGGGGTACCCTGGGGCCCCAGAAAGCACACTACGAGAGGACCTGATAGGCACAAGCAACGAGAAGGGGGGCAATGTGGGAAAATATACGGACAGCTACTGGGCAGAGCCCGGACTCCACTGGACGGGACCAGACAAAAATGGGAGGACGAACTGGGGACAGAGGTAGGATGGGGACTCTGGAGCGAAGCACTGAGCAGGGCGAACTCCACCTCCTCCTGCGCAAGGCTGAGCCTAATGCAGCTCAAAGTGGTGCAGAGAGCGCACCTGACCAGAACCCGAATGGGCAGGTTCTTCCCGGAGGTGGAGGACAAACATGAGCGGTGCCAGAAGGGCCTGGCCAACCACACCCACATGTTTTGGGCTTGCCCCAAGCTTGCTGGGCTCTGGACGGCCTTCTCCGAGACAATGTCCAAGGTTGTGGGGCTGAGGGTGAAGCCATGCCCAATAGTGGCAATCTTCGGGGTATCGGAGCAGCCAGAGTTACACATGGGGAAGGGGGCCAACGCCCTTGCTCTCGCTTCCCTCATCGCACGCTGGAGAATCCTGCTCGGCTGGCGATCGGCAGCACCACCCACAGCTGCAGACTGGCTCACTGGCCTATTGGAATTTCTCCACCTGGAGAAGATTAAGTACGCCACCCGAGGGTCAGAGGAAGGCTTCCTGGGCACTTGGGGGAAGTTTGTCGGTCTGTTCCAAAACCTGTTCGAGGCCAGCAACGAGGGATAACCTAGTAAGAATTTTTTTTTTAAAACACCAAGCTAGACGAGGTACCAAAAGACTGTACAACCCTGGTTGGGGTGGGGGGGGGGGGGGGGGGGGGGGGGGAGAGGGAACACGTTACTGAGTTGGATGATCAGCCATGATCATTGTTTTGTTATGCTCTTGACGTAGCATAAGCTGCTTCCTTGATGTGCACTCTGACAAAGGAAGGCTCAGACTGGGAGATAGCTTCAACACATTTATTAAGCTATTAACAATTCTCCTGCTTGGATTCGATGCTACTGTTAATCCTGCTATAGCTACTCAGACTGACGAACCAGTCTGCTACAATCCACGTGGTGGGTGTGATGTTCAATCAACCCTGTGTCTGTACTCACTGAGTGTCTCCACTGGAAAGAGAGTGAGCATGTGTGCTGTGTCCTTTTATATGGGTTGGTGTAATGCCCTCCTGTGGTAGTGTCACCTCTGTGTGTATCATGACTGCCCATTGGTCGTGTCCTATCTTACTGACCTATTGGTTGACTGCCTGTGTGTCATGTCTCTGGTGTTCCCTCTAGTGTCTAGCTAGGTGTAGTGTATGTACATTAACCCTTTGTGTACTTACAGTGATGTATATCACCACAATCATAATGAATGGCAGGGCAGAGTCGAAGTGCCGAATAGCCTCCTCCTGCTCCTATTTTCTATGTTTCAATGTAACCTGATCATCTTTTATAGATAATATTGATTGAGGGTTAGGTATTGGATGGGACACCAGGAGAGTTGCCCCAACTCCTCTTCGAAAACATGTAATTGGATTTTTTTCATCTAAGAGAAACGTGGCTGTGGTAGTATGCATTAGGGGTCATGTGGGACTGTGAAGCCGTGATGTCATTGGCTGACAGATCCCGGGTCCTGGTTGGCTGTTGACCTCTAGCTCCGCCCTGAAGGCGGAGTATATGAACCAGGAGTTCTCCCCCGCAGGCCAGTCTGTTACTGAACTGCGGGGAACAAGTCACGCTTAATAAAGCCTCATCGACTTCATCTCTATTCGTCTCTCGTGAGTCTTTGTGCGCTACAATTTATTTAGCGTGCTTAAAGGACCATGGAGCTCAGGATCATCCCGGAATGCCTGAGGATCAGCCCCCACGCAGTGAACTCAGCAGCAGTTTTTAAACACTGGCAGACTTGTTTCGAAGCCTACCTCCGAACGGCCCCCGGCCGGGTCACAGAAGACCAGAAACTACAGGTCCTGCACTCGAGGGTAAGCCCGGAAATTTTCCCTCTCATCGAAGACGAAGAGGATTTCCAGACGGCGTTCGCAGCACTAAAGAGCATCTATGTTCACCCAGTGAACCAGATCTACGCACGCTACCAACTCGCAACGAGACGGCAAAGTCCCGAAGAATCGCTTGACGAATTCTACGCCGCGCTGCTAATTTTAGGACGGGCCTGCAGCTGCCCGCCGGTAAACGCGATTGAACACACGGACATGTTAATTCGCGATGCTTTTGTGGCAGGTATGAACTCTCCCCAAATCCGCCAAAGACTTTTAGAAAAAGAGTCGCTAGGACTCTCAGAGGCACGGGCCCTTGCAGCCTCCCTAGATGTGGCCGCGCGAAACGCCCACGCGTACGGCCCCGACCGCGCGGCAGCCCCTTGGGCTCCGTGGACCCCCGTCGTGACAAACCCCGCCCCCCACCCCACAGGCTTGCGCGGTTCAGACTCCGAGTCGTCCCGGGGGAGCCCGCTGCTATTTCTGCTGCCAGGCGAAACACCCCCGGCAGCGCTGCCCGGCCCGCGCAGCGATTTGCAAGAGCTGCGGGAAAAAGGGCCATTTCGCGGCTGTGTGCCGGTCCCGGGAGATCGCCGCTGTCCCAGGAGAAGAAGCAGTCCTGCGCGTTTCTAACGCTCCCCAACCCCCCCAGTGCCCTATGTACGACCCGTAAGCGCAGCAATATTGGGTCCCGGCCACCGCTGTCCCCGGAGAACAAGGAGTTCTGCGCGTTTCAAACGCTCCCCAACCCCCCCAGCGCCCCATGTGTGACCCGCAGGCGCCGCCATTTTGGGTCCCGGCCAACACGAGGGGAGGAGGGGCGCCGCCATCTTGGGACCCCCCAGCCCTGTGCGACGCATGGGGGTGGCCATTTTGTCCACCCCGCCGCCATCTTGTGACCCCCCCAGCCATGTGCGATGCATGGGGCGGCCATTTTGTTCACCCCCGCCGCCATCTTGGGCGGCAACAATGGACCCCAGCATTGACGGCTCAACGGGGTTCGAGGAAGACGCTGAAGCACTACGACCACTCCTGGCCTCAATGACGCTGGACCAAGCACGGCCCCGGACGCTCCAGACGACGACAACAACGGTGCTGATCAACGGGCACGAGACACCATGCCTGGTCGACTCCGGGAGCACAGAAAGCTTCATCCACCCCGACACGGTATGACGCTGTTTTTTGACCATCCGTCCCAGTGCGCAAAAGATTTCCCTAGCTGCAGGATCCCACTCCGTACAGATCAAAGGCTTCTGCATAGTGACCCTAACGGTGCAAGGGAGGGAGTTTAAAAACTACAGGCTCTACGTCCTTCCCCAACTCTGCGCGCCCACATTACTGGGATTAGACTTCCAGTGCAACCTGCAGAGCCTAACTTTCAAATTCGGCGGCCCAATACCCCCACTCACTATCTGCGGCCTCGCAACCCTCAAGGTTGAGCCCCCATCCTTGTTTGCAAACCTCACCCCGGATTGCAAACCCGTCGCCACTAGGAGCAGACAGTACAGCGCCCAGGACCGGACATTCATTCGGTCCGAAGTCCAGCGGCTACTGAAGGAAGGCATAATCCAGGCCAGCAATAGTCCCTGGAGAGCACAGGTGGTAGTAGTAAAGACAGGGGAGAAGCAAAGGATGGTCATAGACTATAGCCAGACCATCAACAGGTACACACAGCTAGATGCGTACCCTCTCCCCCGCATATCCGACATGGTCAATCGGATTGCCCAATATAAGGTCTTCTCCACCGTGGACCTCAAGTCCGCCTACCATCAGCTCCCCATCCGCCCAAGTGACCGCAAGTACACAGCCTTCGAGGCAGACGGGCGATTATACCACTTCCTAAGGGTCCCATTTGGCGTCACAAACGGGGTCTCGGTCTTCCAACGAGAGATGGACCGAATGGTTGATCAACACGGGTTGCAGGCCACGTTCCCGTATCTCGACAATGTAACCATCTGCGGCCACGATCAGCAGGACCACGACGCCAACCTCCAAAAATTCCTCCAGACCGCTAAAGCCTTGAACCTCACATACAACGAGGACAAGTGCGTTTTTCGCACAAACCGGCTAGCCATCTTGGGATATGTAGTGCGCAATGGGATAATAGGCCCCGACCCCAAACGTATGCGCCCCCTCATGGAATTTCCCCTCCCTCACTGCTCAAAAGCCCTAAAACGCTGCCTGGGGTTCTTTTCATATTACGCCCAATGGGTCCCCCAGTACGCAGACAAGGCCCGCCCCCTAATACAGACCACGACCTTCCCTCTGTCGACAGAGGCTTGCCAGGCCTTCAGCCGCATCAAAGCGGATATCGCAAAGGCCACGATGCGCGCCATCGACGGGTCCCTCCCCTTCCAGGTCGAGAGCGACGCCTCCGATGTAGCTCTAGCGGCCACCCTTAACCAAGCGGGCAGACCCGTGGCCTTTTTCTCCCGAACCCTCCACACCTCAGAAATCCGCCACTCCTCAGTGGAAAAGGAAGCCCAAGCCATAGTGGAAGCTGTGCGACATTGGAGGCATTACCTGGCCGGCAGGAGATTCACTCTCCTCACTGACCAACGATCGGTAGCTTTCATGTTCGATAATGCACAGCGGGGCAAAATTAAAAATGACAAGATCTTAAGGTGGAGGATCGAACTCTTCACCTTCAACTAAGAGATCTTGTACCGTCCCGGAAAGCTGAACGAGCCGTCCGATGCCCTATCCTGCGGCACATGTGCGAACGCACAAATTAACCGTCTCCAAACCCTCCACGAGGACCTCTGCCACCCGGGGGTCACTCGGTTCTACCATTTTATAAAGTCCCGCAACCTCCCCTACTCCGTGGAGGAGGTCCGTACAGTCACAAGGAACTGCCACATCTGCGCAGAGTGCAAACCGCATTTTTTCAGGCCGGATAGTGCGCACCTGATCAAGGCCTCCCGTCCCTTTGAACGCCTCAGTCTGGATTTCAAAGGGCCCCTCCCCTCCACCGACCGCAACACGTACTTCCTGAACGTGGTGGACGAGTACTCCCGTTTCCCCTTCGCCATCCCCTGCCCTGACATGACAGCGGCCACAGTCATTAAAGCCCTTAACACCATATTCACACTGTTCGGTTGCCCCGCATACGTCCATAGCGACAGGGGGTCCTCCTTCATGAGTGACGAGCTGCGCCAGTTCCTGCTCAGCAAGGGTATAGCCTCGAGATGGACGACCAGCTACAACCCCCGGGGGAACGGGCAAGTAGAGAGGGAGAACGGCACGGTCTGGAAGACCGTCCTACTGGCCCTACGGGCCAGTGATCTCCCAGTTTCACGGTGGCAGGAGGTCCTCCCGGACGCCCTCCACTCCATCCGGTCGCTACTGTGTACCACTACTAACCAAACGCCTCATGAGCGCCTCCTTGTCTTCCCCAGGAAGTCCTCCTCTGGAACGTCGCTGCCGACCTGGCTGGCGGCCCCAGGACCCATCTTGCTCCGGAAACATGTGCGGGCGCACAAGTCGGACCCGTTGGTCAAGAGGGTTCACCTCCTCCACGCGAACCCGCAGTACGCCTACGTGGAGTACCCCGACGGCCGACAGGACACGGTCTCCCTGCGAGATCTGGCGCCCGCCGGCAACACGCACACCCCCCCCGACACCAATCACCCCCTCCCTGCCACCGGCGCACCCCGCGACAGCCCCCTTCCCGGGAGGATCGGTCCTCCTCCCAGGTCCGACCAGAAGTGAAGCTGAAGCAGAAACCGTAAAGCTCCCGGAGGCGACAACACTGGAACAAGCACCACCACCACCAGGGCTGAGGCGATCGACAAGGACGACCAGACCGCCCGACCGACTTGTGGCATCGGTGTAGCACTAGAATGTTATGGACTTTAACTAGAATTGTTTTCCCCTTTTTCCCTCTTACGAATACTGTAAATAGTTCAAAACAACAAAAAAAAACCCTGTACATACTGTGATGACATGCAAAAGCTTTTCCTCCCAGGACCAGCCTTGTAAACCTCTACCACCATGCGAAGCACCACCCCGCCGGGTTCATTTTTAACAAGGGGTGAATGTGGTAGTATGCATTAGGGGTCATGTGGGACTGTGAAGCCGTGATGTCATTGGCTGACAGATCCCGGATCCTGGTTGGCTGTTGACCTCTAGCTCCGCCCTGAAGGTGGAGTATAAGAACCAGGAGTTCTCCCCCGCAGGCCAGCCTGTTACTGAACTGCGGGGAACAAGTCACGCTTAATAAAGCCTCATCGACTTCATCTCTATTCGTCTCTCGTGAGTCTTTGTGCGCTACAGTGGCTTAACATCGCTTGTGAAAGACAGTACTTCCAACAGTGTAGCACTCCCTCAGTACTGCCTCTTTATGGCCGCGTGTTCTGGTGTGTATAGTATGAGTCACCTTGTTTAAGGAAGGTGTAAGCAGTTCTGAGAAGGTTTACCAGACTGGAATGGGCGGGTTATCTTATGAAGAAAGGTTGGACAGGCCAGGCCTGTATCTGCTGTGTCATAATATACACCAGCATATCATGGTGCAGACACACACACTGATGGATACACAGCGGGACCAATCAACACACACAACACCGCAGCCAATCACCAGTTAGAGCACACTCACTATATAGACAGGGGGCATCAGAGTTCCCGCTCATTCGAGATGCAGCCTCCTAGTAGGACAGAGCTTACTGCTTGCAGCACAGATCTTCACCATGTGCTGAGTGCATAGACTGGTTAAGACCTGCGTGCTACACGAACACGCCACTAGTCGGTATTCCCACATCTAAGCGGCTGAAACGGCGCGACAAAGTCCCCACGAGGCAGAACGGGCCCAAGCAATCGAGCAACTCCAGGGCGTCAGCCTGGATGAGGGCTGCCATCTTGCACGCTTTTCGCGGACTCCCATGCTTGTACGCACCAAACGAGGGGACATCGACGAACGTACTGCGCAGGCGCACACCACGTACGACCGCACCGCACATGCGCGGTGGCGCAGCGAACGTACTGATGCTACGACGTGCAGCAACTGTGGCTCCGCCCACTTAAAGCGGCAATGCCCTGCCAAATCCCGACAATGCTTGAGATGTGGCAAATTTGGCCAGTATGCTGCTTTATGCAGATCAGCTCAGCCTGCCAACTCATATCGCTCCAGCCAGCCTCACAGGAATGTCCGGGCCATTCAACCCACGGTCACCGAGTCCGATGCGGACCTACTACCCAATATTGACACCGAGGACCCGAAGGCGCCTTTTCGAGTCGGTATCATTACAAAAAACAGGGTGTCCCCGAAGCAAAGAATCCAGCCTCTATCGGTATACAGCATCGATCCGGACGATGAGTGGTGTGCCACCCTGACGGTCAACCGGTCCCAAATACGATTCCGCCTGGACACTGGTGCCTCCGCCAATCTCATTGCGCGGTCTGACCTCCAAAGCCTTCATGTCAAACCAGCCATCCTTCCATCAGCCTGCCAGCTATTGGATTATAATGGCAATGCCATTGCTGCCAGCGGCTCATGTCAACTTGAAGTGATACACAGATCATGCAAAGCCATCCTTCCCTTTAAAATCGTGGGCTCCTCAAAAGCCTCCCTGCTTGGGGCGCAGGCATGCAAGCTGTTGAACCTAGTTCAGAGAGTTCACTTTCTCTCTCCTGCTGACGCATCTGCCTTTCAGGACACCGACTTCAGGGCGCAGCTCGATGCCATTATCAACCAGTACAATGACATCTTCGAGGGCATGGGCACACTCCCGTACACCTACGAGATTTTATTAAAACCGAATGCCACGCCTGTGGTGCACGCACCTCGCAGGGTCCCAGCACCCCTTAAGGACTGCCTCAAGCAGCAGCTGCAGGACCTCCAGAACCAAGGAGTGATTTCCAAAGTCACGGAACCAACCGACTGGGTCAGTTCCATGGTATGTGTAAAAAAGCCTTCCGGCGAATTGAGAATTTGCATTGATCCCAAGGATCTAAATCGCAATATCATGAGGGAGAATTATCCAATTCCCAAGCGCAAAGAGCTCACATGTGAGATGGCTCGCGCCAAGCTCTTCACCAAACTCGACGCCTCAAAAGGATTCTGGCAAATCCAGCTCGACAAATCCAGCAGGAAACTTTGCACATTTAATACCCACGTTGGCAGATATTGTTACAACAGGATGCCGTTTGGGATCATCTCTGCATCAGAAGTGTTCCATAGGATTATGGAACAAATGATGGAAGGCAATGAAGGTGTTCGCGTCTATGTCGACGACATAATCATTTGGTCCACCACCCCGCAGGAGCATGTTAGTCGCCTCCAGCACGTATTCAGACGTATACATGAGCATGGCCTCCGCCTCAACAGGGCCAAATGCTCTTTTGGTCAGACAGAAGTCAAGTTCCTCGGGGACCACATCTCCCAATTGGGTGTGCAGCCAGATACGGACAAGGTAGCTGCCATCACAGCTATGAAAACACCAGAGGACAAGAAGGCGGTCCTCCGATTTTGGGGCATGGTCAATATTTTAGGGAAATTCATCCCTAACCTCGCCTCTCATACCACGGCTCTCAGGAACCTGGTCAGGAAGACGACAGACTTCCAATCGCTCCCTGTCACGAGCACGAATTGGGAGAACTCAAATCAAAACTGACCACGGCCCCGGTCTTAGCTTTCTTTGATCCAGCAAAGGAGACCAAAATTTCGACCGATGCCAGTCAATCCGGCATTGGGGCAGTGCTCCTTCAACATGATAAGGCCTCATCATGGGCCCCCGTTGCATATGAGATGACCCCCACGGAGCAGCGCTACGCGCAGATAGAAAAGGAGTGCCTGGGCCTTCTGACCAGTGTGGTTAAGTTTCACGATTATGTCTACGGACTTCCTCAATTCACCGTCGAGACCGACCATCCGCGTTGGTCAATATAATGCAGAAAGACTTGAACGACATGACGCCTCGCCTCCAGCGTATTCTTCTCAAGCTCTGGCGATATGACTTCCAGCTGGTATGCACCCCAGGCAAAGACCTCATCATTGCTGACGCTCTCTCCAGGGCAGTCAACACTCCATGTGACCCAGCGGGATTTGTCTGCCAGGTTGATGCCCATGTGGCATTCGCGGCCTCCAATTTACCTGCCACGGATGAACGCCTCGTCCAAATTCACCGCGAGACGGCGGCTGACCCTTTGCTACAGCGTGTCATGCGCCACCTAATGGACGGATGGCTCAAGGGCCAATGCCCTCAGTTCTATAATGTCAGAGATGATCTGGCGGAAGTAGACGGGGTTCTTCTAAAACTGGACCGCATTGTCAGCCCGCATAGCATGCGCCAGCTTGTCCTGGAACAACTACACGAGGGCCACCTTGGCGTGGAAAAGTGCCGCCAATGGGCCCGAGAGGCAGTGTACTGGCCCGGCATTAATGAGGACACAGTCAACACAGTGCTCAACTGCCCCACTTGTCAGCGCTTCCAGCCGGCCCAACCACGTGAGACACTGCAGCCCCATGAGTTGGTCACGTCACCATGGATCAAGGTGGGCATCGACCTGTTCCACGCGCTGGGTAGAAACTATGTCCTGATCGTGGACTACTTTTCGAATTACCCAGAGGTGATACGGTTGCACAACATCACCTCGTCTGCAGTCATTCGTGCATGTAAAGAAACCTTTGCTCGACACGGCATCCCGCTCACGGTTATGTCGGACAATGGCCCCTGCTTCGCCAGCCAAGAATGGTCCAACTTTGCCAGGCGGTACAATTTTGCCCATGTGACATCCAGTCTCCTGTACCCCCAATCCAACGGCAAGCAGAGAAGGGAGTACATATCGTCAAACGGCTCCTCTGCAAGGCTGTCGATTCTGGGTCTGATTTCTACCTTGCCTTGCTGGCCTATCGCTCCGCTGCACTGTCCACTGGCCTGTCGCCAGCCCAGTTACTCATGGGTCGTACCCTGAGGACGATGGTGCCGTCCATTCATGTCCCAGACCTCGACCACGTTCCGGTCCTTCGCCGGATGCAGCTGTCTCGTGCACAGAACAAGGCGGCTCATGACTCCCGTGCAGCTGATCTCCCTGCTCTGGCTCCAGATGACAACGTCCGCATCCATCTTCCGGATGGTGGCTGGTCTGCAACTGCTGTTGTCCTTCGGCAGGTGGCCCCCCGCTCGTTCCTGGTTTGTCTACCGGATGGCTCTACTCTGCGCCGCAATCGACACGCTCTTCGTTTCGTTCCACACTCGCCACGTGATCCTTCACTGTCGCCTCGCCCTCCTGCTGACCCTGCCACGAACTATGCAGAGCTCCCTGTCACTCTGCATCCCCCTGACTCTGACGCAGTCCAGCCCGCTCCTCAGCCGGCGGCTCTCGACCCACCCTTGAGGCAGTCAACCAGAATTCGTCGCCCACCTCAGAGACTTAATTTATGAACTTTGCGAACTTATAGACTTTCTGAATTGTTTTGTTGCTTTGTTTGATCGTTTCCCTGGTTTGTATATAGTGTTGACCTCGTTATTCTTGTTGCATACTGCTTCTCTGCACCAGGCACCTTCCCATGTAAATAGCTTAGTTCTCATGTACGTAGTCCTGTAAATATGTCTTCGCACCCCACACGTAGTTAGGAACATTCTCACCATACATTATTTATTGCCACACACACACATTCTTTTATAAAAGGGGGATGTCATAATATACACCAGTATATCATGGTGCAGATACACACACTGATGGACACACAGCAAGACCAATCAACACACACAACACCGCAGCCAATCACCAGTTAGAGCACACTCACTATAAAGACAGGGGGCATCAGAGTTCCTGCTCATTTGAGATGCAGCCTCCTAGTAGGACAGAGCTTACTGCTTGCAGCACAGATCTTCACCATGTGCTGAGTGCATAGACTGGTTAGGACAAGGCATAGGTCTTTAGTTTAATCTAACATCGTGTTAACCCACAGTGAAAGTATGTTCAACAGTTTCTAACTGAATAAAATAGTGTTGCACTATTTTAAGTGTTGGTGGCCTGTATGTGTTCCACGGATCCAGAGCACCCAACACATCACGCTGGAGTGTAGGGGAGTTCAAGGCAACTTTGTTGAAACATGTATGATCCTGAGGGGTATTGACAGAGTGGATGTGGAGAGGATGTTCCCTCTCTTGTGGGACAATCTAGACTTAAGGGTCACTTTTTAAGGCGAGTCGTCCATTTAAAATGGAGATGAGGAGAAATCTATTCTCTTAGAGGTTCGTAAGTCTCTGGAACTCCTTTCCTCAACAGGCAGGGGAAGCAGAGCCTTTGGATATCTTTGAGGCGGAGGTGGATGAATTCTTGGTAAGCAAAGGTGTCAAAGATTATTGGGGGTAAGTGGGTGAGAGATTTGATGTTACTATCAGATCGGCCATGATTTCATGAAATGGTGGAGCAGACTGGAGGGGCTGAATGGTCCACTCCATGCTCCTTATTCGTATGTTCGTACGTACAGCAAATAACAAGGAAGGCAAATGGAATGTTGGCCTTTATTACAAGGAAGATGGAGTATAAAATTGGGGAGGCCTTGATACAACTGTACAAGGGCATTGGTGAGGCCACACCTGGAGTACTGTGTACTGTTTTGGTCTACTACTTAAGGAAAGATATATTTACATTGGAAGCAGTTCAGAGCAGGTTCACTGCGCTGATTTCTGGGATGAAGGGGTTACCTTATGAGGCAAGGTTGAGCAATTTGGGCCTCTACTCATTGGTGTTTGAAGAATGAGAGATGACCTTATTGAAACGTATAAGATTATGAGGGTGCTCAACAGGGTGGATGACGAGAGCATGTATCCACTTCCAGGGGAATCTAGAGCTAGGGGGCAAATAAGGAGATGAGGAGGAATTTCTTCTCTCAGAGGGTCGTTCGACGTTGGCATTCTCGTCCCCAGGGGGCAGTGCAGGCTGAGTCATTGAATATAGTCAAGTCTGAGTTGGACAGGTTTTTAATCGACAAGGGAGTCAAGGGTAAGAGGGAGCCGGCAGGAAAGTGGAGCTAAGGCCTCAATCAGACCAACAATGATCTTATTGGACCGAAAGGCTGGATGGCCTTGTGGTGATACACCACTGTACCTCCCTACCATTGTACATAGTATATAATAGTTGTGCGTAACGTGGCCCTGTAATACTGTGTATTGTACTGTAACTCTGCAGAGGTTTGGTCACTGGTAGGTAACCCGACCTGGCCACGGAGAGCTCCGCCTTAGCCACTCCCCCGGGAGTCAGTATAAGAACCTCTTCTGGGACAGGCCCCATTCTGTCTGGGGTCGTCTGTGTCGGGTAAGTCTCCCATGCAGTATATTAAAGCCTGAGTTAAAGTCTCACATGTCTTTGTGGTTCTTGACGCTTAGCGCATCAGGCCTACTCTGTTAATCTCCGATGGTAACTCTATAAGAAGAACCAGAGAGCAGGTCTTAACTTTTTTGACTCCCAAGTTTCATTTGTTCTACAATCACTTCTCCAACAACGCCACAGTGCCACCTGAATCCCCTTTATATTTGCCGCTGTCTATTAAACAATTAAAATCCCAATTCCAATTTAAGTACAAGAGAACATTAACTCTTTCCTGACATACTTCTGCTGCTATTATGGGTCTTATTTTGGATGGTTCAGTTTGGGGAGAATGAAGTTCAAAATGTCCAAAATTGGTGTCAATAGAAAAGCTCTGGGGCAGAGATCTCACATCAAAGGATAAGCAGATATCCCACTGAAGCAGATGGTGGTAGAGTGGTAATCTCACTGTGTCTGCTAATCCAGATGCTCAGGATATTTCTTTGGGGACCTGGGTTCAAATCCCTCCCCCTCCCCTTACAGCTGGTGGAATTTAAATTCTGTTGTTTTCTTTTGAGAAATCTAGAACAATAAAGTTCCTCTCGGTTACGGTAAGCTATGATCGATCGTCCTTAAAAAGCCAATCTGGTTCTCTAATGTCCCTTTAGGGAAGGAAATCTGCCGTCCTTCCCCGGGCCTGGCCCTACACGTGACTCCAGCCCCACAGCAATGTGATTGACTCTTACCTGCCCTTGGAAACAGCCAGGCAGGACACTCAGTTCCAGGGCAATTAGGGATGGGCAACAAACACTTGCTACTGGCCAGCAACACCCACATCGCATACGAAGCAGTCGGAGGTGCTTCCAGAGAAAGATTGGATTGGGGGACGAGCTCAGGAGGTGAATGGCGCCTGACGGCATTTCCCTATTCTTCAAAAAAATCCTGCACTTGGATGGCAATGTCCTGGTTGGACTGAAGAAAGCACAAGGCCGCGACTCATTCCACCATCACTCTCTGTAAAGTGGCAAAATGTTCTTCGAATGCATTGATCTTCAGAGGTGAAGTGAAATATTTGACTTCCAATGAAAGGAGATTTTAATCCAACCTTAATCTGACCGTCCAACATAACTTGACATGATTTGAAAAAACATACCCCCAGTTAAACCGTCCCTGATCTTAACGCTGCTACATGCACTCAGGCTGGTAATACTACATACAGCCTTATCACTTATCAGTAACCGGAGACCTCATTAAGACCTGTGTTAATCGCTTTTAGGATTTTTGCACAGGCTCACGTGACCGGCTGCATTCACAACGAGAGAAGCACACAAAGTGATTCTTGCGAGATGGGCCAGGGGAAACACGACACCTGACTGCGTCACTGCGAAACTGGATCCGCCCCGTTTCTAATTCTAGAGCCTCAGGGGGAAAGAGCCGGAAGAGCGCTCACACTTTTCAGAGAGAAAATGTGCTGGCCCATCTCCCGGCAAGACATCCCAACACTCTGCTGCGACCTTCAGTGCCCGGGAGATGCTGAGGCAGGCACCACGTCATGGATCTGCCCCCGACACACACACCTGCGCTTGTGTTCACTGTCAATTGAAATTAAAGTGAAATTGACACATAAACATCAGCCACGCAGGCTTGGCGCTCATCAATGCGGAATGCAAGAATCACAGGAGCAGGAGGAGGCCATTCAGCCTGAGGGCCTCTTCTCTCATTCGGTAAAATCATGGATGATCTATTTCGGAAATCCATTTACCTGTCTTGGTTCTCTCACCCAGCCAAAAAAAAAAACGATCTCACTGTTGACATTTGCGTTTGACACTGTAGCCATCTGGGATGGCCACTTCCCGATTCCAAAATGGACACTTTGCAAAGATTGCAGGGAAAATGGACAATATTGAGAAAGCAAGCAGGTGCAGGGTTTGCCTGGTGATTGGAGCCGCAGCTCCCAGACAAGACCGAAACTGCAAAGCCATTACCATACGAATGAGCCATCTCCGGGGACAAAAGAGTAACATTTAAATAAACAATACCAAGGTAGACACCCCGGCGCCAGAGGAGACCAGAACAAAGTAGGCCAACAGCCACCTAAGACACGCCCAGCCATCAGGGCACCCACCCCTTTATTGGAGGAAATCGATAGGAATGATTGAGAAACGGCCCAATTGATTGGGGTCAAGTTCAAGGCCCGCCCAAAAGCGCACAAAGTCCCTTTTGGGTATAAGAAGGATCCCTCAAGAGGGAATCGCTCTCTTGGACCCGGCTCTCACCGAGGAGAGACCTGCCCAAAAGCTGCACCAGAACAAGTAAGTCCAAGGTCAACGCACGCTACCAGACAGACGACCTTAGTTCCCCTTCATCACTTCGACCGCAGCAGCCTCAGAACCGAACAACAGCCATTGTTCCTCTGACTGAGTGGGTGCCCGAAGCTAAGTATAGGCTTTAGCAGTAGTGATAGTTTAGTCTGTAGTATTTGTGCATGAGTATATTTAACTGTGTGTGTAAATAAATAAGCATTTGACTTTGAACTAACTAACTGGTGTATCGAGTCTTTGATCAGTATTCGGTTTGAACCTTGTGGTGGTATCGAAAGATACCTGGCGACTCTAGAGCAAAACGTAATTAGAACTAAGGAAGGCGACCATATTGGCCGCATATTCAGAGCCAAATAAATGGAAACACAATAAGCATCATTTACTGGCGACTCTACTGGGACTCGACCTAGAAGTGGCCTAGTCACTCCGAGAGAACCCAAATTTGAATTGGAATCCAATTGGAAACAGAAAAACCACAAGTGAAACACAATTAGCAACAACCCTCATCTTCAGCAGTAGTTTTTTAAAACACCTCAGCGAGATTACCCCTCAATCTTCCACATTCAGGGTAATACAAGCCGGGTCGATGCAGCCTGGCTTCATCACACTTTTAGCTCCAGTATCCATTCTGCGCTGCATCCCACCCAAGGTCATGGTAGTACGGTGGTTAGCACTGTTGCTTCACAGCCCACGGACCCCAGGTCGATTCCGGCTCGGGTCACTGTCTGTGCGGAGTCTGCATGCTCGCCCCGTGTCTGCGTGGGTTTCCTCCGGGTGCTCCGGTTTCCTCCCACAGGTCCCGAAAGATGTGCTTGTTACGTGGATTGGACATTCTGAATTCTCTCTCAGTGTACCCGAACAGGCGACGAGGGGCTTTTCACAGTAACCTCATTGCAGTGTTAATGTAAGCCTAACCCCCATTCTGTATACAAGGCTGCATCGCTGGGAGTACGGATCTGATCGGTGGTTCAAAAGGAAAATCTGAACTAATTTCTAGATTTTTGTCTTTCTTCAATTTTTCGTTAAGATGCAACACCAGGGGTGAAATTCTCCGGAAACGGCGCGATGTCCGCCGACTGGCGCCCAAAATGGCGCAAATCAGTCGGGCATCGCGCTGCCCCAAAGGTGCGGAATGCTCTACATCTTTGGGGGCCGAGCCCCAACCTTAAGGGGCTAGGTCGGCAGCGGATGAATTTCCGCCCCGCCAGCTGGCGGAAAAGGCCTTTGGTGCCCCGCCAGCTGGCGCGGAAATGACATCTCCGGGCGGCGCATGCGCGGGAGCGTCAGCAGCCGCTGACGGCATTCCCGCGCATACGCAGTGGAGAGAGTCTCTTCCGCCTCCGCCATGGTGGAGACCGTGGCGACGGCGGAAGGGAAAGAATGCCTCCACGGCACAGGCCCGTCCGCGGATCGGTGGGCCCCGATCGCGGGCCAGGCCACCATGGGGGCACTCCCCGGGGCCAGATCGCCCCGCGCCCCCCCGCCCCCCCCAGGACCCCGGAGCCCGCCCACGCCGCCTTGTCCTGCCGGTAAGGTAGGTGGTTTAATGACCTTGGGTAGGCATTTTAGCAGCGGGACATCGGCCCATCCGGGCCGGAGAATCGCGGGGGGTGGCCCGCCAACCAGCGCGGCGCGATTCCCACCCCCGCCGAATATCTGGTGGTGGAGAATTCGGCAACCGGCGGGGGCGGGATTCACGCCAGCCCCCAGCGATTCTCCGACCCGGCGGGGGGTCGGAGAATCTCACCCAAGATTTGTGACATTATCGGCGGGATGCTGCCTACGCAATTCCCAAAAGCCTTTCCCACAACCTGTTAGGTATCGGATGGTTTGGGATCCCTGCCCTGCATTCACATTTATCATACCTCAACTATAAGGGCTCAACCTTAACAGCATTTAATATGGATGCTTCCTCATGGCTGTGCTTTAATAGAATTCACCTCAACGTGACAGCCAGTGGCTACACCAAGTGACAGAGCCTATGAACAGGGAATATTGAAGAGGAAAAGTGCCCATCCAGCATCAATTAATCATTTATTAGCAACTGAATTAACTCACATCAAATCAATAAAGTATTTTAAAGTAAGGATGAAAATCCTATTTTTTTGTGACATGAATACGAACATATTTCCCTAACCTTCCTTCATCCATCCTTCTATCCATCCGTCTGTCCCTCCTGTTGGATGTAGGAATGTCAGATGTAGCATAGTATAGATATTTGGTGCAGTAAGGTTAAAAGCCCTGATTGGTGTGTTTGACTGCTGCGGTATTTGTTTTTTTTAAAATCCTGGTTTACAAGATCAGCAGACAGTTTGGATACAGAAGTGCAACTTGAGCTTCATAAAAATGAAATCATCATTCATTCCAACCATGTATATTGTTTATCTGAAGTTGAGCTAATGGAATTTTGCATATATAAAGAAGATTCCCCGGGGAGTAGACAATTAGAGACATTGTGAGTGCGGCGGGGCCGATAGATCCCGGGTGAAGCCTCGCATGGGCATCCCGACAGCCACGACCTCCTCGAGGGATATGCCCAAGTCGAGATCAGAAACCCGCCCACAATGGGCGTGACCAAGCCGTGCTCGCATAGGTAGGTCTCCTACGGAAGGCCGACTTACCCGGTATCTACCGGCCTCCTGGGATCCCCCAGCCTCCCCAGGGGGGACACGGCCGGGCGACGTTCAGTACGGGTCCACACAAACCAGGTGGAATGGCACCTGGGGAGCATACAAAGCCATTGGAGGCCCCTGGGTAGTCAGGGATGGTGCAAGGTGCGCCCTAACCCTCTACCTGGCACACAGGCATGTTGGCGCTGCCAAGGTGCCCGGGTGGAACTGCCTAGCTGGCAGGAGCACTGACAGGGTGGCAGCGCAAGGGTGCCCGGGTGCTTGGGTGGCACTGCCAAGGGTCAGGGCCCGAGGGTGGCCATGCCCATGAAAGGAGGTTGTGGGGGAGAGGGGTAGAGCTCCTGGAAGAGGGTGCTTTAAGGGGCTGTGGGGGGACCTGGAGGGACCCATTGTGGGATGTCCATAAGACCATAAGACATAGGAGCGGAAGTAAGGCCATTCGGCCCATCGAGTCCACTCCACCATTCAATCATGGCTGATTTCAACTCCATTTACCCGCTCTCTCTCCATAGCCCTTAATTCCTCGAGAAATCAAGAATTTATCAACTTCTGTCTTAAAGACACTCAACGTCCCGGCCTCCACCGCCCTCTGTGGCAATGAATTCCACAGACCCACCACTCTCTGGCTAAAGAAATTTCTCCTCATCTCTGTTCTAAAGTGACTCCCTTTTATTCTAAGGCTGTGTCCCCGGGTCCTAGTCTCCCCTGCTAATGGAAACAACTTCCCTACGTCCACCCTATCTAAGCCATTCATTATCTTGTAAGTTTCTATTAGATCTCCCTCAACCTCCTAAACTCCAATGAATATAATCCCAGGATCCTCAGACGTTCATCGTATGTTAGGCCTACCATTCCTGGGATCATCCGTGTGAATCTCCGCTGGACCCGCTCCAGTGCCAGTATGTCCTTCAGGGGCTGTTTAGCACAGGGCTAAATTGCTGGCTTTGAAAGCAGACCAAGGCAGGCCAGCAGCACGGTTCGATTCCCGTAACAGCCTCCCCGAACAGGCGCCGGAATGTGGCGACTAGGGGCTTTTCACAGTAACTTCATTTGAAGCCTACTTGTGACAATAAGCAATTTTCATTTCATTTCATTTCCTGAGGTGTGGGGCCCAAAATTGCTCACAGTATTCTAAATGGGGCCTAACTAGTGCTTTATAAAGCTTCAGAAGTACATCCCTGCTTTTATATTCCAAGCCTCTTGAGATAAATGACAACATTGCATTTGCTTTCTTAATTACGGACTCAACCTGCAAGTTTACCTTTAGAGAATCCTGGACTAGGACTCCCAAGTCCCTTTGTACTTCAGCATTATGAATTTTGTCACCGTTTAGAAAATAGTCCATGCCTCTATTCTTTTTTCCAAAGTGCAAGACCTCGCACTTGTTCACTTTGAATTTCATCAGCCATTTCTTGGACGACTCTCCTAAACTGTCTAAATCTTTCTGCAGCCTCCCCACCTCCTCCATACTACCTGCCCCTCCACCTATCTTTGTATCATCGGCAAACTGAGCCAGAATGCCCCCAGTCCTGTCATCTAGATCGTTAATATATAAAGAGAACAGCTGTGGCCCCAACACTGAACCCGGCGGGACACCACTCGTCACCGGTTGCCATTCCGAAAAAGAACCTTTTATCCCAACTCTCTGCCTTCTGCCTGACAGCCAATCATCAATCCATGTTTGTACCTTGCCTCGAATACCATGGGCCCTTATTTTACTCAGCAGTCTCCCGTGAGGCACCTTATCAAAGGCCTTTTGGAAGTCAAGATAGATAACATCCATTGGCTTTCCTTGGTCTAACCTATTTGTTATCTCTTCAAAGAACTCTAACAGGTTTGTCAGGCACGACCTCCACTTACTAAATCCATGCTGACTTGTCCTAATCCGACCCTGCACTTCCAAGAATTTAGAAATCTCATCCTTAACAATGGATTCTAGAATCTTGCCAACGACCGAGGTTAGGCTAATTGGCCTATAATTTTCCATCTTTTTCCTTGTTCCCTTCTTGAACAGGGGGGTTACAACAGCGATTTTCCAATCCTCTGGGACTTTCCCTGACTCCAGTGACTTTTGAAAGATCATAACTAACGCCTCCACTATTTCTTCAGCTATCTCCTTTAGAACTCTAGGATGTAGCCCATCTGGGCCCGGCGATTTATCAATTTTTAGACCTCTTAGTTCCTCTAGCACTTTCTCCTTTGTGATGGCTACCATATTCAACTCTGCCCCCTGACTCTCCTGAATTGTTGGATATTACTCATGTCTTCCACTGTGAAGACTGACGCAAAGTACTTATTTAGTTCCTCAGCTATTTCCTTGTCTCCCATCACTAGATTACCAGCGTCATTTTGGAGCGGCCCAATGTCTACTTTTGCCTCCCGTTTGTTTTTAATGTATTTAAAGAAACTTTTACTATCATTCCTAATGTTACTGGCTAGCCTACCTTCATATTTGATCCTCTCCTTCCTTATTTCTCTCTTTGTTATCCTCTGTTTGTTTTTGTAGCCTTCCCAATCTTCTGACTTCCCCCTACTCTTTGCCACATTATAGGCTTTCTCTTTTGCTTTGATGCATTCCCTGACTTCCTCTGTCAGCCATGGCTGCCTAATCCCCCCTCTGATAACCTTTCTTTTCTTTGGGATGAACCTCTGTACTGTGTCCTCAATTACTCCCAGAAACTCTGGCCATTGCTGTTCTGCTGTCTTTCCCACTAGGCTCTGCTCCCAGTCGATTTTCATCAGTTCCTCCCTCATGCCCCTGTAGTTACCTTTATTTAACTGTAACACCTTTACATCTGATTCTACCTTCTTTCTTTCAAATTGCAGACTGAATTCTACCATATTATGATCACTGCCTCCGAAGTGTTCCCTTACTTTAAGATCTTTTATCAAGTCTGGCTCATTACATAACACTAAGTCCAGAATGGCCTGTCCCTTGTGGGCTCCATCACAAGCTGTTCCAAAAAGCCCTCCTGCAAACATTCAATGAATTCCCTTTCTTTTGGTCCACTGGCAACATTATTTACCCAGTCCACCTGCATATTGAAGTCCCCCATGAACACTGTGACCTTGCCTTTCTGACATGCCCTTTCTATTTTGTGGTGCATTTTGTGCCCCTGGTCCTGACCACTGTTAGGAGGCCTGTACATAACTCCCATTATGGTTTTTTTGCCTTTGTGGTTCCTCAACTCTACCCACACAGACTCCACATCATCTGACCCTATGTCGTTTAGTGCTATTGATTTAATTTCATTCCTAATTAACAAGGCAACCCCACCCCCTCTGCCCATCTCTCTATCTTTTCGATAGATTGTGAATCCCTGGATGTTTAAATGCCAGTCCTGAACCCCCTGCAACCACGTCTCTGTGATGCCTATCACATCATACCTGCCAGTCACAATCTGGGCCACAAGCTCATCTACCTTGTTCCGTACACTGCGCGCATTTAAATATAGCACCTTTAATTCTCTATTGACCGTCCCTTTTTGTTTTCTTAGTGTGGTGGACCTTGGTATACTGAGCCTTTCCATACACTGTGTCATATTTTGTGGGATGGGGACTATCATACCCTCTCCTGAGTTCTGTCTTTTCGTGCTTTTTTGTATTCCTAAGCAGCTACGCTTCCCACTGATTACTTCACCTCTTGGTTCCCTGACTTTCCCCTCCCCCCAACCTCTAGTTTAAAGTCCTATTGACCACCCTATTTACTCTTTTCGCCAGAACACTGGTCCCAGCTCGGTTCAGGTGGAGACCAGCCCAACGGTATAGGTCCCCCCTGTCCCAAAACTGATGCCAGTGTCCCATGAAAAGGAACCCCTCTTTCCCACACCACTCTTTCAGCCATGTGTTAACTTCCCTTATTCTTGCCTCCCTATGCCAATTTGCACGTGGCTCGGGTAGTAATCCGGAGATTATGACCCTTGAGGACCTGTTTTTTAATTTGAATCCTAGCTCTTTATAATCTCTAAACAGGTCCTCTTTCCTAGACTTGCCTATGTTGTTGGTACCGACATGGACCACAACAACTGGATCCCCCCCTCCCTCTCCAGTATCCTTTCAAGCCGGTCAGAGATGTCCCGCACCCTAGCAACGGGCAGGCAACATACCATGCGGGACTCTTTATCCTGCTCACAAAGGATACTATCTATCCCCCTGATAATAGAATCCCCAACAACTACAACTTGCCTATTTACTCCCTCCCCTTGAATGGCCTGCTGAACCATGGTGCCTTGGTCAGCTGACTCATCCTTCCTGCAGCCCTGTTCGCCATCCACACAGGGAGCAAGTGCCTCGTACCTGTTGGACAGAGTCAAGGGCTGAGGCTCCTGAGTTCCTGACTGCTGGTTCCCTTTACCTGCCTGACTTGCAGTCACACCCTTCTGTCCCCGGCCACTGGCATGATTTAAACTACTTACTCTGACAGGTGTGACTGCCTCCTGAAACACAGTGTCCAGGTAAGTCTTCCCCTCCCGGATGTGCCTCAGTGTTTGAAGCTCAGACTCCAGCTCATCAACTCTGAGCCGGAGCTCTTCGAGCAGCCAACACTTACTGCAGATGTGGTCACTGCAGCTCGCAATGGGGGTCACGAGGGGAGGTGTGGGGTAATGCCCATGTGTGTGGGGGGCGATATTGCCCATGGGTGGGGGTTGTGGGGTAAATCCCAGTAAAGCCCTCCATAAATGACGCTTAGAAACTTTTCAGTTGGGGGGTGGAGGGGGGGGGGGGGCGCACGGTGGTGCGGTGGTTAGCACTACTGCCTCATGGTGCCGAGAATCCGGGTTCAATCCCGGCCCGGAGTCACTGTCCGTGTGGAGTTTGCACATTCTCCCCATGTCTGCGTGGGTCTCACCCCCACAACCCAAAAGATGTGCAGGGGGGAAAACAATTGGGTACTGTAGCCACCTGGGTTGGCCACTTCCCGACTTAAAATGGAGAACCGCAAAGACTAAAGGGAAATTCAGCCAACACAGGCAAAAACCAGCAAGTGCAGAAATCCTGTGTATTGGAACTTGCAAAAACCAGACAGCACTGAACCCAGCAGCCATCTGCATAGTAATGAATGATTCCAAGGCACAATTGCAACACTTAAGGTGAATAAAGCCAAGCCAGACTCCTCGGCGCCAGCAGGAGCCAAGACAAAGGAAGGCCAACGGACATTTAGGGACCGCCCAGCGATCAGGGAACAACTCCAGTATTGGAGAAATTGATCCAAGTGATCGGAACGCAGTCCAATCATTTGGAACCAGGTACGGGGTCCGCCCTGAAGGGCGGGAAGCCCCTGGGGACTATAAAGTAAAGCCCCCAAGTTCAAATCGGTCTTCTTTGGCAGGGTCACTCAGCAGCGAATCAACCCCTGAGAGTGAACTGCCCAAGCTGCCGCACCAAACAGGTAAGTCTCCAGTCAACGCTCGCTACGAGACAGGCGCTCCTAGCTACAAGACCACACCAGCTTTTGAATCCTGCAGACTCAGGACCTGAACAAAAGGCCATTTGTTCCCCTGACCTGGAGGGCCAATTCAGAAGCTAAGTATAGGCCTTTTAGTGATAGGAATAGTCTTGAAAGTAGAGTTATATGCATAAGTAGTGACTTACTGTATCTAATAAATGTGTTTTGATTTGAATCTTACTAATTGGTGTGTTGAGTTATTGATCAGTACTTGAACTTGAACCTCGTGGCGGTATCATAAAGATACCTGGCGACTCTAGAGCAAAGGTTAAACAAACAGAGCAAATTACGAATTAAGAGCCAACCAAAAGTTAGCAACAGTACTCTGAATTTATTTTTAAAAATAATCTTTTCAGTTAAATCACGCCCTTGTGTTTGGCTTTAGTAAGGTGATGTGATTAATGGGAGGATTGAGGGGCTGAGGCAGTCAGGTGTTGAGTTTCAGTTTTCGATCTCAATTAAAGATCTGTCTGTAAACAGACTAGCAGTTTCTCTCAGATCAGTTTAGTTAAAAGGTTTTGCCTGTGAAAAGGCTGGCAGGTTAAACAGTTGTTTGGCACAGGCTGCAAGCTGATTCCTGATCTCTCTCTCAAAGCAGTTTATTCCAAGGCATCTTTTTACCGCAGGCTATCTGTATTTAAAAGTGGATTTTGACCTGGGATGGGTTTTGCTTGAGTGGAGATAAAAGATAGCAGTTCGGAATTAGTATTTCATTGTTCCCCGACACCAATTTCGCAATCGGCGATCAGGCAGAGAATCCCTTTTTACGCCGAAATTGTGAGCGGTGCATGTTTGACGCAGGTTTTGTATTCTCCCCCCCCTCTGAAATGGCGTCATCGCGGCGCAAGCACGCCGTTGGGATGGCCTCAGCGCGTCACCTGAAGGACCTCCCTCGATGCTCTGCCTCCGATGGGCTAAGTTCACGATGGCGCGGTTCACTTCTGGTCTCAGCCATGCAGGAACCCAGCATGGCAGTTGCGGGACTGTGTCCAGCGCCACCCCAGTTGGGCAAGGAGCCATGCTGCTGGCCGGTGGGGGGGGGCTTCCACGGTGGCTGGGGGAACTGGTGGGGGGTGGCCAGAGGGAGACTATCTGGCAGGTCGGGTCTGCGCGCGGCCGGCGCCATGTTTTACGGCGCGACCGCTACAGGTCGTCGCCGTGCACATGTGCAGCCATGGACCCGGCCATTCTCTGGCCATTTATTTTGTGGAGGCCGAGAGTTTTACGCGGCGTGGCACGGCTGCTAGCCCTTCACCGGTCGCAGCATCGGTGAGGGGGGCGGTGCTGATTTTTTTCTATGCGAAACGCCACAGATCCTCCGCACTTAGCCTCCGAATCAGAGAATCTGGCCCATAATATTCTGAGGGGGCTGGACACAGTAGCGGCTTAGTGGCCCTTTCCCCTTATCAAGGGGATATAGAATGAGGGGACACAGTAACCTAAGGGGTCATCCATCCAAGTCACAGATGGGAAGTGTCATGAGAATGTCACTTTAAGAAATGTTTGGCTGCTCATGTTACTGCAGTGATGTCAGAGTGTGGGTGGAGCTGGGCTCTGGCTCTGCTTTTTAGTTTCACTTTGGGAAAAGCTTGGGTGTGTCTGTGTCTTTTTGGTTTCGTTTTCAGTGTTGGAGCTGAAGCCAGACAGAGCGGGTGTACTGTTGATCTCTCTGCCATGAAAAGACTATCTCTTGATCATTTGGTGAATTCAGAATTATAAATGTTCTCAGTAGTGACTTTAACCTGATGTGCTTCTGTTAAAGGTTATGTTTTTTGTAAGTCTTCTGGATGTTAAAAGGACAGCGTAAGCATTACTTAGTGTTGTATTCTTTGGGGGTTGTATTTGAATTGATGGTTGCTAAGATGTTCACTGTATGTTTTAAAAAGGTTAACTTGAGTTCATGGAATAAACATTATTTTGCTTTTCAAAAATACTTTTCCAGTTCTTCTGTACCACACCTGTAGAGTGGGCCGTGTGCTCCCCATACCACAATCTATTAAAAGTTGTGGGTCAGGTGAACTCCATGATACACTTTGGGATGCTCTAAACCCTGACCCATAACAGGAGGAATCTCTTCTCTCAAAGTGTCATTAATGTTTGCAATTCTCTTCCACGGAGAGCAGTGGGCGCTGCGAGTGATTGAGTATATTCAAGGCGGTGTTAGATAGATTGTTAATCGACAGGGGAGTCAAGGGTTCTGAGTGACAGGCAGAAAAGTGGTGTTCAGGCCACAATCCGATCAGCCATGAACTTGTGGAATGGGGGAGCAGGGTTGATGGGCTGAATGGCCTACTCCTGCTCCTAATTCTTATAATTTTATGAGCTATCTCATCGGCCTATCTTGCTATCCACCTAATGTATGTACAGATTCCTCGGGTGAAGAAATGGTTCAATGAGAAGAGGTTGAGTAGACCAATAGGCCTATTCCCTGGGATTCAGAAGAACGAGAGACAATCACATGGAAGAAGGTCGGCAGGGTGGACGCTAGCTCAGTGTTTTTCAAACTTTTTTTCCGGGGACCCATTTTTACCAACCGGCCAACCTTCGGGACCCAGCCCGGCCGACCTTCGCGGCCCCCACCGGCCGACCTTCGCGGCCCCCACCGGCCGACCTGCGCGACCCACCATTTTCTCTTACCTTGTTTGTTGCTGACAAAAATGGAGGAAATAGCTTTGGGTCCCTTTGGCCCCAATGCTCCCTTTGCCCCCCCCCCCCCGAACGTGAAACAAAAAGGCTGCGCCCATATTTTAAAAAATGCGGCCGCACTGCGGCTGCGTGCCCGATCAGCGGCGCGCATGCGCATAGTTTCGCGCGTGCGCACCGATGATTGGGCACAGATGCGTAGTGCGGCCGAATCTTCTGTTCCCGGTCATTTTGAAGGCCCCTCGCAGCCGGCATTATTGCGCGCGGATTTGAGCGATCGGGAGCGCTGGGACAGACGGTTTTAAAACAAAACAATGTTTGTTCTATGAATCCAGTTAACACTTTATAAACACACAGAAAACATCTTGTGAACATAGAACATACAGTGCAGAAGGAGGCCATTCGGCCCATCGAGTCTGCACCGACCCATTTAAGCCCTCACTTCCACCCTATCCCCATAACCCCTCCTACCCTTTTTGGTCACTAAGGGCAATTTAGCGTGGCCAATCCACCTAACCTGCACGTCTTTGGACTGTGGGAGGAAACCGGAGCACCCGTCGGAAACCCACGCAGACACAGGGAGAACGTGCGGACTCCACACAGACAGTGACCCAACGGGGAATCGAACCTGGGACCCTGCCGCTGTGAAGCCACAGTGCTATCCACTTGTGCTACCGTGCTGCCCATATCAACTGCCCAGCAACTATCAACTCAAATACTCCCCCCAAAGAATACAGTACTCTATAAGTAACCCTTAATCTTTCCTAGCAAGATAAATACCCTCTTTAACAAAGACAGCAGGTTTGAATTCTCTACTGAGAGTAGTTATCACTTTTAAATTAGCAAGTGATCTGAAGACATTCTTTTTCATTAAGTGAAAGGTCAAAAATACACCTTGTTTGGCTGGATGCAGCTCCAACTCTGAAAACGAAACTAAAACACAGACACACACCAGCTTTTTGTTCAAAGTGAAAGACAAAATCCACAGACCAAAACCCAGCTCCACCCACACTCTGACATCACCGCAGCTATTTGATAAACATCCATTTCTTAAAGGTACTCTCACATGACATAGAGACAGCGCTGGAATGTGAAGTTGAGGTAGAACATCAGCCAGGATCGTACTGAATGGCTCAAAGGGCTGAATGATTATTCCTGCTCCATCTCTGGTGTTCTTATATTATTTATAGATATCTCTATGAACCAAATCTATCGATCTCTGTCTGGAACTATGGGAAAGTTCCATCATCCGTGATTTCCTCTGTCACAAATTTGTTCATCTATGCAAAAGTCTTTGTACACCAGCCCACCTACTGTGGGACCAGACATTCACTTAGTCACGGTTTTAAAAATAAAAAATAGAAGCAATTTTTAGAAAATGCCCCAAAAAGGGAGAAAAAACGGCTACATAAATTAAATATAAGGAAGGGGTTCATGATGTATTTCCTGCAATGGAGAGTGTGCAATGCCATTGTTTGCAGGGGGGTGTTTTTTATGATTTAATTTCTGATCATAATCTACCTTCACTCGCAAGGGAAGTACTGTAATTGTGACAAATTGTGCATTTTTCTTAGAGACCACAAGACCACAAGATAAAGGGGGCAAATTAGGCCATTCGGCCCATCGAGTCTGCTCCGCCATTCGATCATGGCTGATATGTTTCTCATCTCCATTCTCCTGCCTTCGCCCTATAGCCCCTTGATACCCTTATTATCCCCTTAGGCAGCACCTTCCAAACCCATGACTACTACCGTCTCGAAGGACAAAAGCAGCCTGGGAACCCCACCACAAGGAGGTTCCCCTCCAAGTCACTCACCACCCTGACTTGGAAATATGTCAGCCGTTCCTTCGCTGTCTATGGGGCAACATGCTTGAACTCCCTCCCTAACAGCACCCACAGCCCAGGGACAGCAGCAGTTCAAGAAGGCAGCTCACCACCACCTTCTGAAGGGCAACTAGGGATGGGCAACAAATGCTGGGCCTAACCAGCGACGGCCGCATCCCCTAAATGACTTTTTTTTAAATCAAGACCTAGAATATCTCTCTTTTAATATATTAAAAACATAGTTTTTAATTGCCTTTGATCTTTTATGGACATAAAATTTTAGGTAGGCTGGAATCTATCCAAATGACTCCCATCCTCAAGTATGTTCGTTGCAGCCCTCTCTTTCCCCCCCCCCCCCGTTGTACTCAATAACTGAGCCTCTGCAGGTATCTAGCGGAGGGTGTTCCACAGTTTTGTAACTCTTGCAGTGAAGAATTTCCTCCTTCCCTCGGTCTTGAATGGCCAACTCCCTATTCTGAGGCTGTGCACCACCCCCAGCCGTGTTCTGGATTCCCCAGTCAGGGGAGAAACATTTCTCTCAGCATTTATTCTGTCACTGTCAGGCCTCTCCAGAATTTTGCACGTTTCAATTAAGCCGCCTCTCGTCCCGCTAAACCCCCGGGGATTACACACCCAGTCTACTCAATCTCTAATCATAAAACAATCCACTCGCACCCGAAACCAGTCTGGTGAACCTTTGTTGCACTCGCTCTAAATTTGATTTGGACATCCTGCTGATATTGTAATGCTTAATTAACTTTGCTACACCATTTTGCTTTGAATAGAAAGTGTAATAGCTGGCGTGATAAATCTATTCCTACATATCTGGTGAGAATCACTGACATAGCTCCCTTGTGAATTATGAAGTCAGCCCCATAGTGAAGCATAAATGAGCATTTCACACTTTACCAATTAGATTCAGGCTAAAAGAGAGAATAATGGAATGTGAATATATCACTGCTCTATGATTGGGGAGAGGTTTTTTAAATTTTAGTTTGCCATAAAAGGAGCTGAAAGTCTTTTGTTAATGTGTGAGACGGTAAATATTGCTTAAGTGGTGCGTCCAGAATATTAAAATCCAATCCAGACATTTACTCAAGCAAGAGAATGCGGGTTCAAATTAACACAAGGAGGAGTTCAGAACTACATCATGAAGCTTTTATCACAGAGAGTGAGCAATGTGCCGAATAGACCCCAAGCAGGAGCGGCACAGTGCAGCAGTGGTTAGCAGAGGCCCCGGGTCACTGTCCCTGTCGATTTGAAAAAGTCTTGAGTACTCCCCTCACCTTTCTCCGTTTTTAAAGAATTATTTCATGAGATGTGCATGTCGCTGGCTGGGTGAGTATTTATTGCCCATCCCTAATTTCCCTTGAACTCTAATTGCCCCTTGAACTGAGTGGCTTGATAGGCCATTTCAGGGGGCAGTTAAGAATCAACCACATTGCTGTGGGTCTGGAGTCACATCCAGGCCAGACCGGGTAAGGATGGCAGATTTACCTCTGTGCAGGACATTAGTGAGTCAGATGGGTTTTTAACGACAATCAATAAATGGTTTCACTCTTTTAATTCTAGATTTTTAGGGCAGAATGGTGGCGCAGTGGTTAGCACTGCTAAGGCGCTGAGGACCCGGGTTCGATCGCGGCCCCGAAATCACTGTCCGTGTGGAGTTTGCACATTCTCTCCATGTCTGCGTGGGTCTCACCCCCACAACCCAAAAGATGTGCAGGTTAGGTGGATTGGCCGCCCTAAATTGACCCTTAATTGGAAAAAAAAATATGATATATGAAGAAAAATCCTCAAGCAATGAACTACACCAACAATGATGGATTCTGAAAAATTCCTCTCCAACACAAGAGGACAGCGGTTCTCTTAAGCGGACCGATGGTCCACGAGGATCCTCCAGGTGGTCCACAGTCAGGTCCGAAATGCAAGTAACTAGCACGTGATGCCATGGCCGAGAGAACAAGACAGAACCTTCGTGCCTACCATTCAACCGGGCCAACTCCTGCAGCCCAGTATGAATCATTGCAAACAGGAGTGACAACAATTGTAGTTTTACAAACAAGAATTGTATTCCTGCTTTACAATGTTTGATTAATGAGATAAGCATTAGTTACTCAGAAGATTTTTTTTTAAATTAGAAGCAGCCAATTCTGTTTTTTTTCCAATTAAGGGGCAATTTGGCGCGGCCAATCCACCTAACCTGCGCATCTTTGGGTTGTGGGGGCGAAACCCACGCAGACCACGGGGAGAATGTGCAAACTCCACACGGACAGTGACCCGGGGCCGGGATCGAACCGGGGTCCTCGGCGCCGTGAGGCAGCAGTGCTAACCACTGCGCCGCCATGCCGCCCCTACTCAGAAGGACTGGTTTAGCTAAGTGGGCTAGACAGATTGTTTGTGACGCAGAACAAGGCCAGCAGCGCGGGTTCAATTCCCGTACCAACTGAGAATTCTGAATTCTCCCTCTGTGTACCCGAACAGGCGCCGGGAATGTGGCGACTAGGGGCTTTTCACAGTAACTTCATTGCAGTGTTAATGTAAGCCTACTTGTGGCAATAAAAAGATTATTATTATTATGATGATGATTTTTATAATACTTTAATAAGCTGTTGTATTCGTGTTTATAGAATGAAAATGTCTATACTTTTGCTTCGGGCATGAATTAATCATATACGTATGCTAATTAATTTTTAAAAATCAATGCATCTAACTTTACTATATTCAGTAATGAAAAAGCAATGAAATATTTATAGTTGCCATTAGTTCATATTAAATCTGAGGAGTTATTTTGGGGTGACAATAGAAATCTGCAGGGGTGGGGCCGGTGGGTGGTTCATGTAATAACCGGAATTGACTATTCCAATGGTCTCCTGGTGGCGAATCTCCCTCCCACCACTCTCTGTGAACTTCCGTTGATCCAAATCCTGCTGCTGATACTTTACCTTTTGGGCAGCACGGTCGCACAAGTGGATAGCACTGTGGCTTCACCGCTCCAGGGTCCCGGGTTCGATACCCTGCTGGGTCACTGACTGTGCGGAGTCTGCACGTTCTCCCCGTGTCTGCGTGGGTTTCCTCCGGGTGCTCCAGTTTCCTCCCACAGTCCAAAGACATGCAGGTTAGGTGGATTGGCCACGCTGAATTGCCCTTAGTGTCCAAAAAGGTTAGGAGGGGTTACTGGGTTATGGGGATAGGGTGGAAGTGAGGGCTTAAATGGGTCGGTGCAGATTCGATGGGCCTCCTTCTGCACTGTATGTTCTATGTATCCCACACCAAGTCCTGCTCACCTTCTACCGTGTCCTCCTTGACACCCAATCTTCCCTCCAGTTTATAATTTCATCTTGCGCTAGAATCCCATCATGGCCTTGCTGCTCCCTAACTCTGTAAACCCCATCATGTTGGCGCAATTCTGAACTCGCGGGTTTATTTGAAATGAACATTTTACCTGAAAATGGAGACTGGACAATCTGCTTTTGAAATCATAATGGTGCTGAGAAGTCAGGTGACCTTTTCTTTTCTGCCAATATCTTTTTCTGATATAAATTTAGAGTACTCAATTCCCTTTTTCTCATATTAAGGGGTAATTTAGCGTGGACAATCCACCTACCCTGCACATCTTTGGGTTGTGAGGAGGAGACCCACGCAGACACAGGGAGAAATTTGGACGTTCTGAATTAGCCCTCTGTGTACCTGAACAGGCGCCCGAATGTGGCGACTAGGGGATTTTCACAGTAACCTCATTGCGGTGTTAATGTAAGCCTACTTGTGACAATAAAGATTATTATGTGCAAACTCCACACGGACAGATACCCGGGGCTGGGATGGAACCTGGGTCCTCAGCGCTGTGAGGCTGCAGTGCTAACCACTGTGCCGCCCTCTTTTCTGCCAATGTATATGGAGCTTCACAAGGCGGCCATGGAAGCTAGCCAGGATATGTGGACAAGATATTTAAATACGAACCACCTTTCGGGCATTTTTCGACATTAAAGACGCTATGAAATTTAACTTGTTGTTTTTGGATGTTGTGGCGTGAACGTCTGATGTTTTCATCGCTTGGTGGCCTTTGCATAGACCAATTATTACAGCCGGACATATTATGGAGAAAGTCATGGCTGCTAGTTATGTAAGGACTGAACCAGGTTAGATGTTTGGCAGTTCTTCTTTTCCAAGAGAATATGGACCCGTGGAACAAGGCGTGAGGTAAACATTGTTTGACTTCAAGCAAGAGTCAGATCGGACCCTGCACGGAATGGACATCGCCTAACACAACACCTGTCACATAAATCAGAGACAATGCCTAAGAGGTTTGGAGAGAAACATGCGAGTTTATTTTTCCCTAATTGGTCTGGGGTTTGATCTTTCTTTTTAGCTCTCCTTGGGGATTGCATGTTTCCAGATGGGTGGGCAGATTACATATTGTGATGCATAAGCTAAATGGGCCACTGGTCTTACCCTGTCTGTCATTTCATAGTAATCTCGAGGCCTGGCCTGATCATTCATGTCGACAGCACCCTCACCCCACAAATCAATTCCGATTTAAAGTGAGCTCAAATCGCACCGTGGCAGTTTCAAAATAATAATTCAGTTTTGTAGGACTCTGGATTTTAAAAAGAAATGATTTATTATCAAGTGCACCGAGGTACAGTGAAAAGAATTATTCTGCGTACAGTCCAGGCAGATCGCTCCATACATGAGAAACATAGAACGTACGATAAATACACAAGGGCAGCACGGTAGCCTTGTGGATAGCACAATTGCTTCACAGCTCCAGGGTCCCAGGTTCGATTCTGGCTTGGGTCACTGTCTGTGCGGAGTCTGTACATCCTCCCGTGTGTGCGTGGGTTTCCTCCGGGTGCTCCAGTTTCCTCCCACAGTCCAAAGATGTGCGGGTTAGATGGATTGGCCATGATAAATTGCCCTTAGTGTCCAAAAATTGCCCTTAGTGTTGGGTGGGGTTACTGGGTTATGGGGATAGGGTGGCGGTGTTGACCTTGGGTAGGGTGCTCTTTCCAAGAGCCGGTGCAGACTCGATGGGCTGAATGGCCTCCTTCTGCACTGTAAATTCTATGATCTATGATCAATGCGTAGACACAGACATCGGGTGGAGCATACGGAATATGGTGCCACAACTGTAGAGAATAGGCGTAGAAGGATCAGTTCAGTCCATAAGAGGGTCATTTAGGAGCCTGGTAACAAAACAAGAAGCTGTTTTTGAATCTGTTAGTGTGTTTTCTCAAACTTTTGTATCTCCTGCCCGATGGAAGAAGTCGGAAGAGTGAGTAAGCCGGGTGGGAGGAGACTTTGATTATGCTGACCGCTTTCCCCAGGCAGCGGGAGGTGTAGATGGAGTCAATAGATGGGAGGCTGGTTCGTGTGATGGACTGGGCTGCGTTCACGACTCTCTGTAGTTTCTTACGATCTTGGGCCGAGCAGTTGCCATACCAGGCTGTGATGCAGCCGGATAGGATTCTTTCTATGGTGCATCTATAAAAATTAGTAAGAGTCAATGTGGACATGCCGAAAGATTTTTGAAATGTTTTTTTATTTATTTAGAGTACCCAATTCATTTTTCCCAATTAAGGGGCAATTTAGCGTGGCCAATCCACCTATCCTGCACAACATTGGGTTGTGGGGGCGAAACCCAAGCAAACAAGGAGAGAATGTGCAAACTCCTCACGGACAGTGACCCAGGAATGAATCTGGGACCTCGGCGCCGTGAGGCAGCAGTGTTGACCACTGTGCCACCGTGTTGCCCCTGAAATGTATTTGTGTGATCTGGGTGTCTCTAGCAAAGCTGGCATTTATTGTCCATCCATAATTTCTCTTGAGAAAATGCCAGTGAGCCAACGTCTTCAACAGCTGCAGCCCATGTAATAATAATAATCTTTATTGTCACAAGTAGTCTTACATTAACACTGCAATGGAGTTACTGTGAAAATCCTCTAGTCGCTGCACTCCAGCGCCTGTTCGGGGGGGGGAATTCAGAATGTCTAAATCACCTAACAAGCATGCCTTTCGGGACTTATGGGAGGAAACCGGAGCACCCGGAGGAAACCCACGCAGACACGGGGGGGGGGGGGAAACGTGCAGACTCCACACAGACAGTGACCCAAGCCGGGAATCGAACCTGGTACCCTGATGCTGTGAAGCAACAGTGCTAACCACTGTGCTCCCATGCCGCCCGACGTCAGTACAAACAATGCTGTTCAGGAGGGAGATCCAGGACTGTGACACTAGCATAAGTAAAATTAATTCCTGGGATCTGGGCAATCCAGGCGGGGCCAGAACTCATTGCCCATCCCTAATTGCCCTTGAACTGATTAGACTGCCATGCCATTTCAGAGTCAACCACATTGCGGTGGGTCTGGAGTCACGTGTAGGCCAGACCGGGTAAGGACGGCAGTTTTCCTTCCCTAAAGGGGCGTTAGTGAACCAGGTGGGTTTTTACACCGATTAACAATGGCTTCATGGTCATCATTCGACTTTGAATTTCAGATTTTTATTGAATTTAGCTTTTCCCATCTGCTGTGATGGGATTCGAACCCAGTCTCCCAGAGCTGGGTGTCTTAATTACTAGTCCAGTAATAATACCACCACACAACCACCTCCCAACATTAAGATATTAGATTATTGTGGAAAAAATACTGATGTCCCGTTCAGGAAGGAAATCTGCCATCCTGATCTGGTCTGGCTTATATGCGCCCGCAGTCCTGCATCAATGTGGTTGATGAAGATAGCCTCGCAAGCAGTAACAATGTACACAATGACCAGCCTAACATCACAGTGGCATTATCTTTCATCACCAAGTCTGCAGGCGCTCACCACCATCTTCGCAACGACACTCACGGGCGGGCAACAAATGCCAGCCTTATTAGTGACGCTCACATCCCAAGAATTGATTTCTTTTTAAGCAATACTGCGTCCACACGAGCTCAGCTGGGCCAAATCCTCATCCTCCCTGCAGCTCATGAACTCTGGTCACAGCAGAATTTAGGAATAAACCTAGCAGAAAACGGGCATCCCGGCTCACTGGGATGAACGTCCGTCCGATCATGAGAAATGGCAACAGTAGTAGGCCATTCGGCCCATCGAGCCTGCTGCAACATGTAACAGATCATGGCCGATCGGGTTTTGGCCTCAACTCTACTTTCTAGTCTCCCACACCAACCTTCCCCCCACAGCCCATAACCCGCTCGTAGATCACAAATCTGTCTAACTCAGCCTTGGAAATATTCAATTAGCCGTAGCCCCCTCTGCCCACTGCGGAAGAGAATTCCAAACACTAACAACCCTCGGAGAGAAGAGATTCCTCCTCGTCACCGTCTTAAATGGGAGACCCCCCTTATTGTTAAACTGTGCCCCCTAGATACCCCCATGAAAGGAAGCCTTCCCTCAGCACCTGCCCCATCAAGCCTCTTCAGGATGTTATGCGTTTCAATAAGACCCCCCTCTCGTTCTTCTAAATGCCAATGGGTGCAGGTCCAACCTCCTGAACCTTGCCTCAGGAGAAACGCCTTCATCTGAGGAAGCAGCCCCAGTGAACCTTCTCTGAACTTCTCCAAAAACAAGCGTATCCCTCCTTACATCCCTGAAACCACAATGCAGCATAATCAGTGATTTCTGGGCAAGTGGGCTGGCTGAGGGTGGGGAGGGTAAGTGTCAGTGAAGGAAAAATGCTGCAATGATAATCTCTCTCAGACGCTTGTTATAAACTTCCCGAGTTCTACACCTTGTTAATGATGTTATCTGAGCATCTTGATTATATTACTGGCTTATAATCACTCCGGGGGATTCATATCAGGCCAAGGATATGCCATTTGACAATTCATCAGCCTCTTGACCTGCGACCCTTCACTGCCTCTCCTCCTATGTGGCCTTTTGCTCGCCCTACAGCCTGCTTGCTGCCTCATTCCATATTCATGCCTAAGGCCGGCTTTGTTCTTTTCCCTCCTTCCATCATTCCCGTTTTTCTGTTTCCTTCCAGATGTAAAAGCTCTGGTTTTAGCCGAATAGCTAAGGAGCTCGGGGGGATTCCTCGTTTGCTCGGCTGGTCTCTGATCATTTCGGTGATCGCAGCCAGGTTCAGTCCACTTGACAATCCCTAAGGTAAGCAGCAAAAAAGAATATCAGCAAGTGCCTCTTCCCCCCCACCCCCACTAAATCCACCACCCCACACACACGCGCGCACACACACACACACACACACACAGACATACAAACACACAATCAATATCCCGTGGCTTCCTGTAAGAAAACATCAAGAACAGGAACCAGGTTGACTGTGATGCCCTCCAGAGAACACTAGCTTGTTTGCACACATGAAACATGGCGCACGCTTGACGTATCACATAGTCACCAGCTCCTCTATTGTGTAGGGCGGCAAGGTAGCACAGTGGTTAGCACTGTTGTTTCACAGAGCCAGGGTCCAGGGTTCGATTACCGTCTTGGATCAATGTCTGTGCGGAGTCTGCACTTTCTCCCCGTGTCTGCGTGGGTTTCCTCCGGGTGCTCCGGTTTCCTCCCACAAGTCCTTAAAGACGTGCTTGTTAGGTGAATTGGACATTCTGAATTCTCCCTCGGTGTACCCGAACAGGCGCCGGAGTGTGGCGACGAGTGAATGTGTCACTGTCTTATGGAGTGGTTGAGTCCAATAGCATTGATGCCTTTTAGCTCGATAAGCACCTGAGATAGAAAGGAACAGAAGGATTTTGAGGCAAGGTGAGAGGAGGCTCTTGCAGAACAAAAAGGAACCGGGAGGACTTGTTGGGCCGAATGGCCTGCTCCTGCTGTAATGTTCAGTGTGTCTTACAGCATTGTTAACGTACTGAAATGTCCCATGGTGCGTGACAATAGTGTCATCAGACAAAGTGTCAACACCGAGCCAAAGATGGAGAGATTAGGGGAGGTGAGCAAACGTAAGAACATAAGAACTAGGAACAGGAGTAGGCCATCTGGCCCCTCGAGCCTGCTCCGCCATTTAATGAGATCATGGCTGATCTTTGTGGACTCAGCTCCACTCTCCGGCCCGTACACCATATCCCCGAATCCCTTTATTCTTTAGAAAGTTATCTATCTTTTTCTTAAAAACTTTTAAAGAAGGAGCCTCAACTGCTTCACTGGGCAAGGAATTCCAGAGATTCACAACCCTTTGGGTGAAGAAGTTCCTCCTACACTCCGTCCTAAATCTACTTCCCCTTATTTTGAGGCTATGCCCCCGAGTTCTGCTTTCCCCGACCAGTGGAAACAACCTGCCCGCATCTATCCTATCTATTCCCTTCATAATTTTATATGTTTCAATAAGATCCCCCCGCATCCTTCTAAACTCCAATGAGTACAGTCCCAGTCTGCTCAACCTCTCGTCATAATCTAATCCCCTCAACTCTGGGATCAACCTAGTGAATCTCCTCTGCACTCCCTCCAGTGCCAATATGTCCTTTCTCAGGTAAGGAGACCAAAACTGAACACAATACTCCAGATGCGGCCTCACCAACACCTTATACAATTGCAGCATAACCTCCCTAGTCTTAAACTCCATCCCTCTAGCAATGAAAGACAAAACTCGATTAGCCTACTTAATCACCTATTGCACCTGCACACCAACGTTTTGCGACTCGTGCACCAGCACACCCAGGTCCCTCTGCACAGCAGCAGTCATCAAGGGAGGGAGAGCGTTGGACAAGAAGATTTGTGTGCGTCACCCCTCTGCGCGGAACAAGACCAGGTCGAAGTGAATCTCACACACGTGCACTTGCCTCTCCTCGCACCTGCAGTTTGAATGTGCTACAGCTTCATTGGGCCAACGCTGTGAAGAATGCAGCCAAGCCCAGTTAGGAACCCTATCCAGCTGTCAACAGCTGTCTGTCTGTGCACCCTCACTGCCGCTGTCACTGTGCCTGTCCTTTGCCCTGCATTGGTGCACTCTCTGAGGCATCACAGATGCTCTGTTCTGGTTAGAGCACCATCCCTGCTGTGTGCACGATGGGATTGGTGGGATGTTGCTTTCAGAGCACTCTAACCAAAAGACGTAAGAGCCTAAAAGCTCACAACATCATAGGACGGACTCTGCTGCTATAATGTTTTTTTTTATACTGGAAGCACTTTACAGCGTTCATTTATTCTTCTATCTATTATTAAAGTATTTGGAGCACTCAGTGAGCTAAGACTGATTGGCCAATAGGCAATCATTCCCACTCCCGGATAACATACCCAAAGGAAACGTCACTGAATAATGGAAAAGAAACCAACAGATCAATTGATCGCTCTGAATCTTGGTAAATATTTTTGTTTCTATAAATATTTTTATATTAATGTCTCTCACCATTGCTAGCTATCTATATCCCTATCATCTTTAACCCTGTATTGTTTTCTCTGGCTTCATATGTCTCCATAAGCTACTTTTTATATTTCTATCCATCTATCTATCTTTCTTTCTTTCTCTTTATCAATCTATCTGTCATGTTATCTATCTATCTGCCTATCTAAGAACAAAGAACATTACAGCACGCTGCGCCAATCCAGGTTCTTTATTATCTTTGTTTTTTATTTCTCTCTCTCTCTATCTATCTATATATATATATATCAATCTATCTATCTAACTATCTCTCATCCATCTATCTTTCTTTTTATATCTATTTTTTTATCTCTATCTATCTATTTATCTATCTAACTTTCTTTTTATCTCTATTTTTCTATCTTTTTATCTCTCTCTATCTATCTATTTATCTATCAATCTTTCTTTTTGTCTTTCTATCTGTATATCTATCTATCTATCTCAGCAATAAAGCTAGAGAAAATACTGAATGCCTTGAGCCGATTTAATTAATTGTGGAATTTGTAACACTTTTATGTGCGGTCCCATGGCTGCATGGTCCAGCCAGGAATATATTTAAATCTGGAAGTAGCCAATAATAAGGGTGTTTTGGTAACCCATGGTTACTGCCTCAGACAGATGCTGCTGTCAATATAAACTTATTAAGACCTTCTATTATTTTCACTTCCAAAATATCCTGGGAGTTCGGCATTTTAATATGTCCAGTAACACTTTTTAAAACACACCTGTGCCAGATTCTTTTTCATTTTGTTTTGTCACAAGAGTGGAGGAACTGGAGAAGGAGTAGGCCATTCAGCCCTTCCAGCCTGTTCTGCCACTCAATAGAATGGTGGCTGATTTTTCTACCTCAAACCCACCATCCTGCATTAAACCCCTATCCCTTAACTTTGCTAGCCCAAAACACATCAATCTCTGCCTTGAATACATTCAATTCAGGTTAGGTGGGTTACGGGGATAGGGCAGGGCAGTGGGCCTAGGTAGGGTGTTCTTTCAGAGGGTCGGTGCAGACTTGATAGGCTGAATGGCCTCCTTCTGCACTGTCAATGATGGAGCATCCGCATCTCTTCCAGGTAGAGAATTCTAAAGATCCACACCATTCTGAACACATCTTGCCTCAGCTCAATCCCAAATGGCCAAACCCTTATTCTGAGATTACGACTCCTAATTCTCCCCAGTCACTGAAATTTCTTCCCAACATTAGCGCTGACAAGCCATAAATAATTTTATATTTTTCCAATAAGGCCACCTCTCATTCTTCTAAACTGCAGGGATTGTAGGCCCAGTCCACTCAATCTCTGTGGATAAGACAATCCCCTCATCCCAGGTTTCAGGCGTTAGTAGCACCGAGGTAATGTAACTTTAGCTATCAAGCCAGAGGACAAGGCCACTGCTCTGGGGACACATGTTCAATTCCCACCAGGGTAACTGGTGGAATTTAAATTCAGTTAATAAAACGTGGAATTAGGGTGGCATGTGGTGCAGTGGATAGCATTGGGACTATGGTGCTGAGGACCCGGTTCGAATCCCGGCCCTGGGTTACTGTCCGTGTGGAGTTTGCACATTCCCCCCATGTCTGCGTGGATTTCACCCCCACAACCCAAAGATGTGCTGGTTAGGTGGATTGGCCATGCTAAATTGCCCCTTAATTGGAAGAGAAAAATAATTGGGTACTTTAAATTTATTTTTAAAAAATAAAACCTGGAATTGAAAAGCTAGTCTCAGGAATGGTGGCCAATTGTCGTTACTTAAAAAATCTGGTTCACTCATGTCCTGTAGGGAAGGAAATCTAACGACTTTATCTGGTCTGGCCTATATGCGATTCTAGATCTACAGCAATGTGGTTGACTCTTAAATGTCTCTGAATAACCTCACAAGACACTCAGTTCAAGGCCCATTCGAGATGGGCAACAAATGCTAACCTTGTCAGGCACACCCTCATCCCGTGAAAGAATAACTAAAAAAAAGTGGGGAAACCGAAAATGCTGGAAATACTCTGCGGTCAGGCAGCATCATTGGAGAGATAAGCAGAGTTAGTGATTGAGGTCAATGGTCTATGAGACCTACACAAAACTTTCAAGGTGGAAGTACATATTAATAAAGCTGGTAAGAAAGCAATTGGGATCTTTGGCAGAGAGTGAAAAAACAACGAACATATGCAAAACCTTTTGAAAGCTCTGAATAGGCCTCATCTTCTGCAGTTGATGTGGTGTATATGGATGTCAGTAAAGCGTTTGATAGGGTTCCCCACAGTAGGCTACTGCAGATAATACGGAGGCATGGGATTCAGGGTGATTTAGCAGTTTGGATCAGAAATTGGCTAGCTGGAAGAAGACAAAGGGTGGTGGTTGATGGGAAATGTTCAGACTGGAGTCCAGTTACTAGTGGTGTACACCAAGGATCTGTTTTGGGGCCACTGCTGTTTGTCATTTTTCTAAATGACCTGGAGGAGGGGGTAGAAGGATGGGTGAGTAAATTTGCAGTTGACACTAAAGTCGGTGGAGTTGTGGACAGTGCGGAAGGATGTTACAAGTTACAGAGGGACATAGATAAGCTGCAGCGCTGGGCTGAGAGGTGGCAAATGGAGTTTAATGTAGAAAAGTGTGAGGTGATTCATTTTGGAAGGAATAACAGGAAGACTGAGTACTGGGCTAATGGTAAGATTCTTGGCAGTGTGGATGAGCAGCGAGATCTCGGTGTCATTGTACATAGATCCCTGAAAGTTGCCACCCAGGTTGAGAGGGTTGTTAAGAAGGCGTACGGTGTGTTAACTTTTATTGGTAGAGGGATTGAGTTTAGGAGCCATGAGGTCATGTTGCAGCTATACAACATTCTGGTGCGGCCACATTTGAAGTATTGCGTGCAATTCTGGTCGCCGCATTATAGGAAGGATGTGGAAGCATTGGAAAGGGTGCAGAGGAGATTTACCAGAATGTTGCCTGGTATGGAGGGAAGATCTTAAGAGGAAAGGCTGAGGGACTTGAGGCTGTTTTCGTTAGAGAGAAGAAGGTTAAGAGGTGACTTAATTGAGGCATACAAGATGATCAGAGGATTGGATAGGGTGGACAGTGAGAGCCTTTTTCCTCGGATGGTGATGTCTAGCACAAGGGGACATATCTTTAAATTGAGGGGAGATAGATATAAGACAGATGTCAGAGGTAGGTTCTTTACTCAGAGAGTAGTAAGGGCGTGGAATGCCCTGCCTGCTACAGTAGTGGACTCGCCAACACTAAGGATATTCAAATGGTCATTGGATAGACATATGGACAATAAGGGAATAGTGTAGATGGGCTTTAGAGTGGTTTCACAGGTCGGCGCAACATCGAGGGCCGAAGGGCCTGTACTGCGCTGTAATGTTCTATGTTCTATGTATTGTGTCCACATCTGGATATCACACGTTTGGAAGGTCACCAAAGCCTTAGAGAGAAAATTTACCACAATGTTACCAGGGATTGATCAGCCACATGGAGCAATTAATTAGAGCAGCAATGAATTCATTTTTTTTTTAAATGAGGTGATATTCTGATTGTCTTAAAAGAAGGGGGAAAAAACTTGCGTTTACAACACATCATGTTTTTCATGATCACTGGACATCCCAACGTACTTTGCAGCCAATGAGAAACTTCATGAGGTATATCAGTGTTGCAATGTAGAATGTACAGCAGCCAATTTGCACAAAGCAAGATCCCACAAACCGCAATGTGATACTGACCAGATAATCTGTTCCTGTTAAGTATCAGTTTTTGCCAGGGCATCAAGGCTATCTCCCTACTTTTTTTTTCTAAATAGTGCCATGGGATCTTTTACATCCACCATACGGAGCATTTGGGGGCTGGAGTTTAATGGGGTGATGGTGGCATTGTTGTAATGTCACTGGACTGCTGATCCAGACTCTCTGGCCGTCGCTCTGGCGATACATGTTCAAATGCCAGAGCAGCTGGTGGAATTTAACATCAGTTGGTTTTGTCACTGAATATACTTAAGAAGGAAATCAACAGATTTCTAGACTCTGGAGGTGTCAAAGGATATGGGGAGAGCGCAGGAGTATGGCGTCAGATAGAGGATCAGTCATAATGAAAATGAAATGAAAATCGCTTATTGTCACAAGTAGGCTTCAAATGAAGTTACTGTGAAAAGCCCCTAGTTGCCACATTCCGGCACCTGTTCTGGGAGGCTGGTATGGGAATTGAACCGTGCTGCTGGCCTGCCTTGGTCTGCTTTCAAAGCCAGCGATTTAGCCCTGTGCTAAACAGCCTCTTTATTGAATGACAGAGCAGGGTCGAATGGCCGACCCCTGCGCCTTTTTTATTTGTTCCCTCAACACTAGCATTGGAATGTTGATATTTATGCTTAAATCTTGGAGTGGGACTTGAGCAGAGGACCTTCTAATTCAGAAGCAAGAGTGCTCCAACTGAGCTACTGCTGACAGGTATAATGACTTCAGGCAATGTTTCCAAGAATGCTACACATTTGCTCTTTTGGATATTTTATTTGGGATATTTTGCTCAGATCTCAAATTGTTGGCACCTAGATGGATGGATGGATGAATGGACAGAGAGAGACAGGTGGATAGATTTTTTTTTAAAAACAGGAATCGCAACCCAATCCACACTACCCCCAATAACCCCACGTAACCTTTTGGACATTAAGGAGCAATTTAGCGCGGCCAATTTACCAAACCTACACATCTTTGGACTGTGGGAGGAAACCGGAGCACCCGGAGGAAACCCACGCACACACGGGGAGAACGTATAAACTCCACACAGACAGTGACCCGAGGCCGTAATTGAACCCGGGTCCCTGGCATTGTGAGGCAGCAGTGCTAACCACTGTGCCACCCAATGTCAGTGGCCATCTTATATTCCTGGCCCCAGGTTTTGGAGACGCGAGCAAGCCAAAAAATATATTCTCTCTATGCCTGGGATACACGGAGAGATGGATGCATTGTTTCACACATACCAGCTTGTGTTGTGTGACCATATGTTCCCCGCAGTTAAGATGATCAAATCTCAGTTGGTTGCCATAGCACCCACTTTAGGAAGCCTATAGATGGATTGGCTTCAACCCAGCCAGATAGTGTTGACAGGCAGTGCGGGGCATCCAATGAAGACCAGCGGCGGCCCATTAAAGCAATGAGCGATGGCAAGGGGGTTGGTAAACGCTGGGAAGTTTCAGAGCTCGGCTCAGGCCCTGGGACGACTTGCTACCTGGCCTCTGAAAAGTTTTCAGAGTAGATGTAGGAGGGAAGTTTTTTATACAGAGGGTAGTGGCTGCCTGGAACTCGCTACCGGAGGAGGTGGTGGAAGCAGGGACGATAGTGACATTTAAGGGGCATCTTGACAAATACACGAATAGGATGGGAATAGAGGGATACGGACCCCGGAAGTGTAGAAGATTGTAGTTTAGTCGGGCAGCATGGTCGGCACGGGATTGGAGGGCAGAAGGGCCTGTTCCTGTGCTGTACATTTCTTTGTTCTTTGTTCTTTGTGCTACCTTGCCGCCCTACACAGTAGAGGAGCTGGTGACTATGTGATATGTCAAACGTGCGCCATGTTTCATGTGTGCAAACAAGCTAGTGTTCTCTGGAGGGCATCACAGTCAACCTGGTTCCTGTTCTTGATGTTTTCTTACAGGAAGCCACGGGATATTGACCCGTGATGTTATGAATGAATCAAATGTGCCTTGATCACATGTAAGGCTGCGAGGAAGAGTAACGTGTCTCTACTTTGCAGTTTGGGCCACGGGGCGCGCTGTTTCCCCGCTGCCAGGAATCAATAGATGATGTGTTGGGTGTTCTGGATCATAAACAGGTCACCAACACTGGAAGTGGTGCAACTCTATTTTATTATAAGGTTAACTATATTAACATACTTGAACTGTGGGTCAATGCAATACCAGCTTTAACTGTTGTCCCTTGCCTAGTCCTAACCAGGTGATGCACTCAGTACATGGTGAATGCCTGTGTTGCAGGCTGTGAGCTCTGTGCTCCGAGCTGGCTGCTACTAGAATGAGCGGGAACTCTCCTGTCCCCTGTCTTTATAGTGCGTGTGCTCTCGCTGGTGATTGGCTGCAGTGTTATGTATGCTGATTGGCCCCACTGTGAGTCCATCAGTGTGTGTGTGTGTGTCTGCACCATAATATACTGGTGTATATTATGACATCCACCCTTTTATATGAAGAACATGTGCCTGCGTGACAATAGATATCGTGTAGTGAATTTACCTGACTATGTGTGTGCGTGTTATTTACATGACTATGTACATGAGGCTAATCTATTTACACGGGAAGGTGCCTGGTGCAGAGAAATAGGGTGTCACACGAACAACGAAATGAACATTATATACAAACTACTGGCATTGTAAAACTCATGAGTCAAGTTTTTGAGGTGGGTGACGAATTCTGGTTGACTGCCTCAAGGGTGGGTCAGGAGCCACCGGCTGAGGAACGGGCTGGGCCATGGCAGAGTGAGGAGGATGCAGAGTATTCGGAATCTCCACATAGTCCAGGTTGGGGACAACAGGAGGTGTGGCACTGGTGGAGGATCACGTAGCGAGCATGGAATGAGACGAAGGGCACGCCGATTGCGGCGGCGAATGGAACCATCTGGCAGATGAACCAGGAACGAGCAGGGAGACACCTGCCGAAGAACCACAGTAGTTGCAGACCAGCCACCCTCCAGAGGATGGATGCGGACGTTGTCATCTGGCGCCAGAGCAGGGAGATCAGTCGCCCGAGCATCATGCGCCGCTTTGTGTTGTGCACGAGACTGTTGCATCCGCTGAAGGACAGGAACGTGGTCGAGGTCTGGGACGTGAGTGGATGGCACCGTGGTCCTGAGGGTGCAACCCATGAGCAGCTGGGCTGGCGACAGGCCCGTGGAGAGTGGGGCCGAACGATAGGCCAGCAAGGCGAGGTAGAAGTCGGATCCTGCATTGGCAGCCTTGCAGAGGAGCCGTTTGACGATGTGGACGCCCTTTTCCGCTTTGCCATTGGATTGGGGGTACAGGGGACTGGATGGCACATGCACAAAGTTGTACCTGCTGGCAAAGTTGGACCATTCCTGGCTCGCAAAGCAGGGGCCATTGTCTGACATCACAGTCAGTGGGATGCCGTGACGAGCAAAGGTCTCCTTGCAAGCACAGATGACCGCCGATGATGTGATGTCGTGCAGGCGTACGACCTCCGGGTAATTCGAAAAATAGTCTACAATCAGAACATAGTCCCTGCCGAGCGCATGAAACAGGTCAACGCCTACCTTAGACCAAGGGGATGTGACCAACTCATGGAGCTGTCGGGTCTCACGTGGTTGGGCCGGCTGGAACCGCTGACAGGTGGGGCAGTTGAGCACTGTGTTGGCAATGTCCTCGTTGATGCCGGGCCAGTACACAGTCAATCGGGCCCTCCATCGGCACTTCTCCACGCCAAGATGGCCCTCGTGTAGCTGTTCCAAAATGAGCTGGTGCATGCTGTGCGGGATCACGATGCGGTCCAGCTTCAGGAGGACACCATCGACTAGAATATCATAGAATTTACAGTGCAGAAGGAGGCCATTCGGCCCATCGAGTCTGCACCGGCTCTAGGAAAGAGCACCCTACCCAAGCCCACACCTCCACCCTATCCCCACAACCCAGTTACCCCACCCAACACTAAGGGCAATTTTGGACACTAAGGGCAATTTATCATGGCCAATCCACCTAACCTGCACATCTTTGGACTTGTGGGAGGAAACCGGAGCACCCGGAGGAAACCCACGCACACACGGGGAGGATGTGCAGACTCCGCACATACAGTGACCGAAGCCGGGAATCGAACCTGGGACCCTGGAGCTGTGAAACAATTGTGCTAACCACCATGCTACCGTGCTGCCCCCATGCTACCGTGCTGACTACTGCCAGATCATCTCTGATGTTGTAGAACTGCGGGCATTGGCCCTTGAGCCACCCGTCCGTCATGTGGCGCATGACACGCTGTAGTAGGGGGTCAGCCGCAGTCTCACGGCGAATGTGGATAAGGCGTTCATCCGTGGCCGGCAGATTGGAGGCCGTGAAGGCCACATGGGCGTCAACCTGGCAGATGAACCCCTCTGGGTCACACGGGGTGTTGACTGCCCTGGAGAGCGTCGGCTGTGATCAGGTCCTTGCCCGGGGTGTATAGGAGCTGGAAATCGTACCGCCGGAGTTTCAGCAGAATGCGCTGGAGGCGAGGGGTCATATTATTCAGGTCTTTTTGTATAATGTTGACCAGTGGCCGATGGTCGGTCTCGACAGTGAATTGGGGGAGGCCGTACATGTAATCATGAAATTTGTCAACACCAGTCAACAGGCCCAGGCACTCCTTTTCGATCTGCGCGTAGCGCTGTCCCGTGGGGGTCATGGCACATGACGCGTATGCAACGGGGGCCCATGATGAGGCCTCATCGCGTTGCAGGAGCACCGCCCCAATGCCGGATTGGCTTGCATCCGTTGAAATTTTTGTTTCCTTCGTGGGATCAAAAAATGCCAATACCGGGTCCGTGGTAAGCTTGGTCTTAAGCTCCTCCCATTCGCGCTCGTGGGCGGGAAGCCATTGGAAGTTTGTTGTCTTCCTGACCAGGTTCCGGAGAGCTGTGGTATGTGAGGCGAGGTTGGGGATGAACTTCCCCAGGAAGTTGACCATGCCCAAAAATCGGATGCCACCTTGTCCGCATCCGTTCGCACACCCAACCGGGGGGTGTGGTCCCCTAGGAACTTGAGTTCCGTCTGGCCGAAGGAACATTTGGCTCTGTTGAGGTGAAGGCCTTGGTCCCATATTCGTTTGAAAAGGCGCTGGAGGCGACTGATATGCTCCTGCGGGATGGTGGACCAAATGATGATGTCGTCAACATAGACGCGCACACCCTCAATGCCCTCCATCATTTGCTCCGTGATCCGGTGGAATACTTCTGATGTCGATATAATCCCAAACGGCATCCTGTTGAAACAGTATCTGCCAAACGGGGTATTAAAGGTACACAGCTTTCTGCTGGACCTGTCTAGTTGAATTTGCCAGAATCCTTTCGAGGCATCAAGTTTGGTGAAGATGTTGGCCCGAGCCATCTCGCACGTGATCTCCTCGCGCTTGGGAATAGGGTGATGCTCCCTCATTATGTTGCGATTCAGATCCTTTGGGTCAATGCAGATCCGGAGCTCTCTGGAAGGCTTCTGTACACACACCATGGAACTGACCCAGTCGGTTGGTTCCATCACTCTGGAGAGCTCTCCTTGGTCCTGGAGGACCAAGCTGCTGCTTGATGAGGTCCTTGAGGGGTGCTGGGACTCTGCGAGGTGCATGAACCACAGGCGTGGCGTCTTGTTTGAGCAGGATTTTGGAAAATATCGCGGTGCTGGTCGATGATGGCATTGAGTTGCGCCCTGAAGTCCGCATCCTGGAAGGCAGACGTGTCCTCTGGAGAGAGAGTGTGTACTCGTTGAACGAGGTTTAGGAGTTTGCACGCCTGTGTGCCTAGCAGAGAGTCCTTCGAGGAGCCCACGATCTCGAAGGGAAGAATGGCTTTTCGCGAGTTGTGCGTCACTTTGAGTTGGCATGACGTTGCCATTGTAGTCCATTAGTTGGCCGGTCAACGGAAGAATGGTTGGTTTAACCCCAAGGGTCTGAAAGGCTGACCACGCTAGGAGATTAGCGGAAGCACCAGTGTCCAGGCGGAATCGTATCTGGGATCAGTTGACCGTCAGGGTGGCACACCACTCGTCATCTGGATCAATGCTGTGCACCGACAGCGGCTGGTGGTTTGGATTCAGGGACAGCCTGTTCTTTGTTATAACAGCGACTCGTAAAGGCCCCCTCGGGTCCTCGGTGTCACTGGTCTGCGGGAAGTCGGAATCGGACTCGTTTTGGGCGTAGGTAACTGCTTGTTGCAGGGTTCTTCGGAGGTTTATTTCATTTCCTGGTTCAATTAGAGGCATTGTGCTGTCATTCCAGGTGAAGGAAGGTTGTTTTACAGCTTTAAAAGATTTTTTCTTTGATTTGGGATGTTTCCCCTTTAAATGGGCATGGTCCAGGGCCTCTGAAGTCATGACACGCATGACGTAGCACGTAGGAGGCATTTGCACATGCGCAGATCGTGGTTCCTTTACTGATGGCCGTTTTCATGATCGCGCATGCGCGGCGTCGTGCAACTGAGCAAGTGCAGTCCCTTTAGAAAGATGGCCACCAACCAAAATCGTTCTCTGCTCCGGGATCTCGGCCTCGTGGTGAGTCCTGGCGCTTCTCTTACCTTTTCTTGCTGGTTGGAGCGTGTTTTCCTCACAGTATTTGCCGAATTTGTCCAGGACTGCCTGGAAGTCGCTCCTGTTTTGCCCCTTGGAGAACTTGAATTTTTTAACGATTTCTTCTGCTCTGGCACCGGCGATGGTGAGGAGAAGCTCTGTTTTTTCAGGATCGGCCAGGTCTTCTAGTTCGGCTGCCAGCAGGAAGATTTCAAACTTTTTCCGGAATGCCCGCCAGGTTTCGCGGAGATCGCCGTGGCACTGGAGCTGCTGCGGAACCCGGATCTCGAACATCTTGCCTGGGTATCGTTGCTGGTTGTCACTGTACGCTGAGGTATGGCTATCTGGACTGAACCAGTTCACTCCTGGTATCATGATATGTTGGGTGTTCTGGATCACAAACAGGTCACCAACACTGGAAGTGGTGCAACTCTATTTTATTACAAGGTTAACTATATTAACATACTTGAACTGTGGGTCAATGCAATACCAGCTTTAACTGTTGACCCTTGCCTAGTCCTAACCAGGTGATGCACTCAGCACTGGTGAATGTCTGTGTTGCAGGCTGGGAGCTCTGTGCTCCGAGCTGGCTGCTACAAGAACGAGCAGGAACTCTCCTGCCCCCTGTCTTTATAGTGCGTGTGCTCTCACTGGTGATTGGCTGCGGTGTTGTGTATGCTGATTGGTCCCACTGCATGTCCATCAGTGTGTGTGTGTGTGTCTGCACCATGATACACTGGTGTACGTTATGACAATAGATACGCCAAGGACATTGGCAGACTTTAGCAAACTTCTCTGGAGTCTTGTAGAATGCCGGGCGGCCTTAAGCTCCGCGATGACTGAAACTGGAATTGTTTAAAGGGGAAAAACGGCATCGGAGGCGACACCCTTGACTGAAATATGGAGATCAGAAAAGAGCAGTTTAAGAAATTAGCTGGGGATACCTTAGGGCACCTACACAGGTGAGTCTGCCTCTTTCTTTCCTCTCGGAGAGCGTTGCAAATATTCTAAAAAGCGATGCGCATTGTTATTATCGTCGGGCACAATTATTTCCTATCCGCTGCCGTTCTAGCCATCCCCTGCCTCGCAGGAGCTGAAGGCTGATCCGATATTTCTGTTACACGGCTTGCAGATGAAATGCTGGCATCTGCCCTGAATCAAATTTCTAAGTTGCAACCTTTCGATGTTGGGCAAGCTACTTTTTAATAATCTGTACACAATCTGTGTTTCCATTAGTGACAAAGATTCATTCCTCTCCCCAAGGCTCTTTTTCTTTAAATGACCCCTTTCTGCTCGTTCGTTTACATTTCTTAAATCTTTATTTTTTTTAACGATTAATTCGTTGCGCTGCCCGTTCAGTGAGAACAGAATCAAATTGGAATAGTTAGCAGAGTGTGCGTGTCCGCGATGGGGTTCCGAGAATTAGAATTGGAATAAAACGAATACAGCCCATAAATAAAGATTGCAACTTACTTCCACTGAAGTAACATGCAGATATTTCAGTTTCCTAACTCCATTGATTTCTATAAATTATTCTAACAGGCGGTTTTGCGCGTTAATAATTTGGTAGTTGATGGGCGCAAACTCTGACTGATCGAATAAGCACGTCCATCCATTCACTGAGCACCTGACATTGTATAATCCTGCACTGTCAGCGGTTTTCCAAATTGCTGAACATCATTTGCAAAATCAAAGGCGCTTGCTAACATAACTGTGGACCCTTCATCGCTGTCTGGGCGACGAAAGGTGTACCCTTGTCTCCCTCTCCTCCCCCGCATCCCCCCCCCCCCCCCCCCCCACCACCACCACTAGCAAGGGCACGCTAGTTCTTTTGCAAAGTCAACCAGGGCCTTGCTGTTACTGGCCAAGGAGAATTTAAACGCAGTGCACTCAAAAAAAACCACCCTGGTGCAGGAGAGTGCAGCAGAAGATAACCCGATACCTCCACCCGTCTCCATGCAATGGAGCAAAGATTCTGTCTGATTCAACCCAAGTCACTCTGCGATCATTTTGCAAAAAAAAAAAAGCACTTAAAACAACTGATTTGCAAACATCTCGTTTGCGAAATGGGCCTACGGTTGTCTATGCATTAATGGACTCGGAGCGAACCTGGATCCATTAAACCACAAAAATATTTCCTTTCAGAGTGACCCGTCTCACATTGCATTTTTGGGGGGTTCATTTTACTGGGTTGGAATTTAGATTTTAAGAATATATACAGCTTCAAAATCTTGCGTCGCGTATGCTCTTGTGTTAACTGAAATCCGACACATTTCCCTTTGATAAAAAATGCAGTTGGAGGTTAAAGATTTCCTAAATGATTCCCTCTTTTCACTTCCTCCCCAGCAAATCCCGGCTGGAAGTCACTCCCGTAGGAGACATTGTCTGTGCCTGATAAATAATTTAAAAGACAGAAGAACATTCTGTTTTTTTCGTTCTCTCTCTCTCTCTCTCTCTCTCGTTCTCTCTCCCACCTTTTATCTGTCAACTGTCTACAATCACATAACCAGTGCATTTTTTGGACGAGAGTTTGTACAAATCCATCTCCGGTCTGATTAATCTGTGCTTATATATATGTGTTCGGCAGCGGTGCATACACCGATGATGCGAGGCTACTGGTTGATGGGCGAGTACTGTGATAGATTTAAAGCACATTATGGGTCTAATCCGACTGTGTGGGTTAGCCTCTCTGTCGAGAGCTTTAGTAAAATTGTAATTTTGGGAGTGGGTTTAAAAGACTGAGATGGAAAGGGGCAGGTTTAACGAGAGGGGAAACATTACCCCACTCGATTTTCAGAACACGAGGCAGTCTGGATAAATATGTTATTAAATACATGAATTTATAAGTATCTGGTGATGCCCCCCCCCCCCACTCCCAAATTGTAATTTTGGGAGTGGGTTTAAAAGACTGAGATGGAAAGGGGCAGGTTTAACGAGAGGGGAAACATTACCCCACTCGATTTTCAGAACACGAGGCAGTCTGGATAAATATGTCTTTAAATACACGAATTTATAAGTATCTGGTGATGCCCCCCCCCCCCCCTCCCCTCACGACCATGCACCACTGGAAGTGTCTGAATAGCAGTACATCCATGTATAAAATATGATTGATTAATATTTCAGAGCATTTGGGCAGTGTTGCCATGTCTGAATCCCATGCCGCATATTTAGCTAGTCTGCCGAAAACCGAAAGGCTTTTTGCTCAAAGAGACGAGAAACTTTATACAGGAAAAACAAAGGTTGTTTTTAAAATTCAGTTTAGAAGATCCATGTTGCTCCACCGGATCAGAATGATCTTGTGTGTGTGTGTTGGGGGGGGGGGAATGATCAGCAGCTGACTTCCCAGGTTGTTGAATTATTAACATTTTTGGGGCGTAAAATAGTGAATTTTCTATATCCCCCCCCTTGCAGTTGTCAGAAAGGGTTTCTCTCAATTGTATCTCGAGAGAGAGAATCATGACAATTACAAAGAATGATCAGTCAATTTGAGGCCCGCTTCATAACGCCATCCGCTAAGGAACATTTTGCTCATTTCGTTAAATTTGGGTCCCACCGTTGAACGTTTCTTTTTAGGAAGTTCGGTGCCTTAAAACCAACACCTTGCTTCCTGCCCTGAAAATTGGCACGTCAGAAACTCCAGGTTTAATTCGTGGCTATGAGTCATTTGGCCCCAGTAGCGAAACTTCAACGAAAATCAGGACCAGTGATACCTAACTAACCTTGAACTGTCCCCTCTTGGCTCAATCCTCCAAATATTCTGCAGTTTCATCGACACGGATAGATAAATAGATTCCGTATCAATGCCAACTGGGAATAAATGAATGCTTTGAATTATAAGACCCTATTGAATTGTCATTGTCTAATAGAATTATTGTAAATTTGACAAAAAAAATTTAGATCGGTGAAGATGAACGATGATGGTTAATAATTAATGTGATCGATTTGTTACGGGCTGGGCATATTTCGTTTGAATATCATTCAGTTTAATTAGTGGCTATGTATGGGAGGTAAGAATTGTCTCTGGAACTTGTCCATGTCTCTCTCTCTATCGAGATTCGGGTATCAGAGGCGCTTCTCGATCATGCTGCGGATTTTTCTATGCGTTACCCACTCCCTGGCCTAGTCACCCCTTGTGGGATATGCTGCCTTCCATCTTTGAGCAGAAGTCTTAATGAAAAAGGTAAATACCATTGTCGGGGGGGGGGGGGGGGGGGGTGAGATCACTCACTGGGACAAATAGAGCGAAGTTATCAACAAGCCCTCAGCTTAATGTCATTTTGAACAGCATTTGACTAAAGCTGGTTTCACGTTTAATTTCAAAGCCATATTTATCGGATTATCCATGATGAATGGGGTCCTGAATTATTTATTTGTACCGGGACAACATTAGTATTGAGATATTCAATTCCAGGGCGAGGCAGCACGCCGATTGCCAGGTGATATCATTGAGCGTCCGTGTGTATGAAATGGACAGCCAATCTTGTAACAAGTTCAAAATCCGTTGGTTAAACCCTGCAATCCATCTCTGGACATCCTCCTCTTTGCAGGATCAACCACTCGCTGCTCTCATTTCGATTCCCGACCTTGACCACTCCAAGGATTCATTGTCCCTGGATTTAATTTGCCAACCCTCACAATTGGATTCCTGGCGGTAACGTGGAACTATTTAGATTTCCAACGCTGGAGAGGGAAAATGAAAACAGTTGATTAGTATGATCTATTGGGAGTTAATTGTGATTTTGACGCAGATTGGCTGAATTAATGTAGCTGTCAACTCTTGCAGCAATTAAAGGAACGAAGTATAGAATTGTATAATTTGAGTTTAGTTGCCAATTTCGGCATCATCACGGAGTCATCATTCTGGGACACCCTACTTAACAGTATCTTCACGGCCTGGACTTTAATAGGCCAACAAGGCAACTCATAACCACCTTCTCAAGGGCAAAGAGGGAACGGGTAATAGAGGCTGGCTTTGCCAGTGATGTTAATATTAATTATTTTTCATTTTAAAAATGGGATTTTCGACTTCCAAGAGTTCACAGAACAGCTTTGCTGAAGACCCCCAGCCACAATCCCCCTGCCACTATAACCCGCCCTGCGTATCAAACCAGGGAGGGGAGACGGTGGGTTCTGGTATTTGTCACTAGGCACTGAGTTCGAATTTGAATTCAATCTGGAATTAAAAGTCTAATGATGACCATGGAACTATGGTCGATTGTCGTAAAAACCCCATCTGGATCACTAATGTCCTTTAAGGAAGGAAATCTGCCACCCTTACCCGGTCTGGCCTATATGTGACTCCAGACCCTTAAATGCCCCCTGAAATGGCCGAATAATCCATTCAGTTCAAGGCCAATTAGGGATGGGAAAAATATGATGGCTCAGCCAGCAACGCTTGCATTCCATGTAAGGATATTGGTTGAAGTTGTGAAGTTGTTCACAAAGGAAGTTTAATAAGGCACAGAGAGTCCAAAGTAAGCCAAAAATAAATGGCATTTAACAACAATTATATACCAGTTGAACCTCACCGGGTACTCTCTCTCCCTCCCGTGCCATCGGTCAGTCCCAGACTGGCTGACCTATTATACAAGTATGGGTAAGCTACTCCGCCCCTAACGGGGGAGCTTGTACTCCTCAAGGAGAACGGGGAAAACTATCATCCCCATACTGTATGTGCAGGTTATTACATTCTTCCCCCCAAAGCCCGAAGACCCCCTCGAAGGACGATGAGGAGGAGGAGGAGACGACTAAATTGCAAAAATCGTTGACGAAGAAGAAGAATCCAATGAAGCACTTGTAGCAGTCGGGTGACAAAGATGATTCGGCTCCGGCAGGTCGCCGTCACGGGGAGGAGTAGGATTGGCCGGTGTGTACCTTACCGGCGGAAGATGTATACGGCGAGAATGCCTGGGCTGATCATCGGCTGAGGGCAGCAGAACCACGATGCCGGTGTCGGAGATTGCAGACATTTGGGTCTCCATGTCGGAGTCTGATGACAGTCCGTCAGGCATGTCCTGGAAAGTGAAGGGGTCGCAGCAGGATGTACCAGCAATGGAATCGAAGGTTCTGAAGAAGAGCTCTTTCTCGGTACCTGATGAAGAAGTGACCGCCGGGAGCGGATATGATGCAGATGTCGCCACATAAGCTGCCCACGAACACGAGCCTGGTAAGACACACAGGACCCAATTGATGAACGAAAACCCCAGAGAGCCAGCGAGCATCATCGGCAAAGTTACTGCATCATAGAACATAGAAAATACAGCACAGAACAGGCCCTTCGGCCCACGATGTTGTGCCGAACCTTTGTCCTAGATTAATCATAGATTATCATTGAATTTACAGTGCAGAAGGAGGCCATTCGGCCCCCTGAGTCTGCACCGGCTCTTGGAAAGAGCACCCCACCCAAACTCAACACCTCCACCCAACACCAAGAGCAATTTTGGACACTAAGGGCAATTTATCATGGCCAATCCACCTACCCTGCACATCTTTGGACTGTGGGAGGAAACCGGAGCACCCGGAGGAAACCCACGCAGACACGGGGAGGACGTGCAGACTCCGCACAGACAGTGACCCAAGCCGGAATCGAACCTGGGACCCTGGAGCTGTGAAGCAATTGTGCCATCACAATGCTACCGTGCTGCCCTTAAGAACAAATAAATCTACACTATATCATTTTACCGTAATCCATGTACCTATCCAATAGCTGCTTGAAGGTCCCTTATGTTTCCGACTCAACTACTTCCACTGGCAGTGCATTCCATGCCCCCACTACTCTCTGGGTAAAGAACCTACCTCTGATATCCCTCCTATATCTTCCACCTTTCACCTTAAATTTATGTCCCCTTGTAATGGTTTGTTCCACCCGGGGAAAAAGTCTCTGACTGTCTATCTATTCCCCTGCTCATCTTATAAACCTCTATCAAGTCGCCCCTCATCCTTCTCCGTTCTAATGAGAAATGGCCTAGCACCCTCAACCTTTCCTCGTAAGACCTACTCTCCATTCCAGGCAACATCCTGGTAAGTCTTCTTTGCACCTTTTCCAAAGCTTCCACATCCTTCCTAAAATGAGGCGACCAGAACTGTACACAGTACTCCAAATGTGGCCTTACCAAAGTTTTGTACAACTGCATCATCACCTCACGGCTCTTAAATTCAATCCCTCTGTTAATGAACGCGAGCACACCAGAGGCCTTCTTCACAGCTCGATCCACCTGAGTGGCAACTTTCAAAGATGTATGAACGTAGACCGCAAGATCCCTCTGCTCCTCCACATTGCCAAGAACTCTACCGTTAACCCTGTATTCCGCATTCATATTTGTCCTTCCAAAATGGACAACCTCACACTTTTCAGGGTTAAACTCCATCTGCCACTTCTCAGCCCAGCTCTGCATCCTATCTATGTCTCTTTGCAGCCGACAACAGTCCTCCTTACTATCCACAACGCCACCAATCTTCGTATCGTCTGCAAATTTACTGACCCACCCCTTCAACTCCCTCATCCAAGTCATTAATGAAAATCACAAACAGCAGAGGACCCAGAACTGATCCCTGCGGTACGCCACTGGTAACTGGGATCCAGGCTGAATATTTGCCATCCACCACCACTCTCTGACTTCTATCGGTTAGCCAGTTCGTTATCCAACTGGCCAAATTTCCCACTATCCCATGCCTCCTTACTTTCTGCAGAAGCCTACCATGGGGAACCTGATCAAATGCCTTACTAAAATCCATGTACACTACATCCACTGCTTTACCTTCATCCACATGCTTGGTCACCTCCTCAAAGAATTCAATAAGATTTGTAAGGCAAGACCTACCCCTCACAAATCCGTGCTGACTATCCCTAATCAAGCAGTGTCTTTCCAGATGCTCAGAAGTCCTATCCTTCAGTACCCTTTCCATTACTTTGCCTACCACCAAAGTAAGACTAACTGGCCTGTAATTCCCGGGGTTATCCCTAGTCCCTTTTTTGAACAGGGGCACGACATTCGCCACTCTCCAATCCCCTGGTACCACCCCTGTTGACAGTGAGGACGAAAAGATCATTGCCAACGGCTCTGCAATTTCATCTCTTGCTTCCCATAGAGTCCTTGGATATATCCCGTCAGGCCCGGGGGACTTGTCTATCCTCAAGTTTTTCAAAATGCCCAACACATCTTCCTTCCTAACAAGTATTTCCTCGAGCTAACCAGTCTGTTTCACACTGTCCTCTCCAACAATATCGCCCCTCTCATTTGTAAATACAGAAGAAAAGTACTCGTTCAAGACCTCTCCTATCTCTTCAGACTCAATACACAATCTCCCGCTACTGTCCTTGATCGGACCTACCCTCGCTCTAGTCATTCTCATATTTCTCACATATGTGTAAAAGGCCTTGGGGTTTTCCTTGATCCTACCCGCCAAAGATTGTTCATGCCCTCTCTTAGCTCTCCTAATCCCTTTCTTCAGTTCCCTCCTGGCTATCTTGTATCCCTCCAATGCCCTGTCTGAACCTTGTTTCCTCAGCCTTACATCAGTCACCTTTTTCCTCTTAACAAGACATTCAACCTCTCTTGTCAACCATGGTTCCCTCACTCGACCATCTCTTCCCTGCCTGACGGGGACATACATATCAAGGACACGTAGTACCTGTTCCTTGAACAAGTTCCACATTTCACTTGTGTCCTTCCCTGACAGCCTATGTTCCCAACTTATGCACTTCAATTCTTGTCTGACAACATCGTATTTACCCTTCCCCCAATTGTAAACCTTGCCCTGTTGCACGCACCTATCCCTCTCCATTACTAAAGTGAAAGTAACAGAATTGTGGTCACTATCTCCAAAATGCTCCCCCACTAACAAATCTATCACTTGCCCTGGTTCATTACCAAGTCAGGTGCGAAGCATCGAAGAGATCAACATTAAGCTGGGATACACCCTTGCGATTCTTGGCATCTTAGCACCAATGTCCCTTATCAGCAAACACAGTCTTATCCGAAACTGTCGACCCATTAACAGCGCGGCAGGGGCCACCTCAGTCAGGAGTGGTCCTGTACAAAAACAGGAATTTTGTCGGCCGGGTATCCTTCAACCCATAGTCTGAATCTTCAGCCCCCTTTTCATCGTTAATTTGTAATCGCCACAAAGGCAAACCGTCCGATCGGTCTTCAGCACCGGGACCACCGGTGCCGCCCAGTCGACGGAACACATCGGCCAGATGATTCCCAGACTTTCCAACCATCGAAGCTCAGTCTCGACCTTCCCGATGATGGCGTAAGGGACTGAGCGGGGCCGAAAATATTGGGGTTGGGCCTCCGGGTCCACCTGGATGGCAGCCACGGCGCCCTTAATGGTACTTATCCCCTTAATGGTACAGGGGCTGGTTTAGCACACTGGGCTAAATCGCTGGCTTTTAAAGCAGACCAAGGCAGGCCAGCAGCACGGTTCGATTCCCGTACCAGCCTCCCCGAACAGGTGCCGGAATGTGGCGACTAGGGGCTTTTCACAGTAACTTCATTGAAGCCTACTCGTGACAATAAGCGATTTTCATTTTTCATTTCATTTCACTTAGGCCCGGCTGGAAAACGTCAGGGAACTTGCTCAGCACCGAGCCTAAACCCCCCATCCCCACTTGAAAAATATATTGCCAATCAATCTTTAAATGGTGCAGCCAATTATGACCCAACAACCTAGGGACATCGCCTTGCACCACAATGAGGGGAAGGCGCAAGGATTGACCACCGTAAACCACTGGAGCAAACATAGACTCCACGATGTGCAAGCCCTCACCGGTACTTGGTGAACTAAGCTGCCATGCCCAAGGTACTCACTCCCTGCTTGATCTGGTCAAAGGTGTGTTGCGCCACGACCGAGTGCCCTGAGTGGGCAGCCTCTCGAATGTCCAACTCCATCCGGAGAAAATGTCCATTGGCCTGGACCAGAATACGGATCAGGGCTGTGGGCCATTAACACACATTTGAGATGTATCTTGGCCTCATCCCTCAGCCTCTTCATGTAAGACCTTACCATGGGGTTGATACCTACCCCAACCAGAGCATCTGGGGAATTGGCTCTCCTGCCTCTGCCACTCTGTCTGGCCCTATGTCTGCATTTCACACGGGGTGGAATCGCTCTCAGCAGATCCTGGGATGGTGTGCAGTGAGGTGCCTGGCCCCATGACTAAAGGCTGGAATCACCGCGGCACTCCTTACGAGCCATAGAGGAACCACTGGGGGGGGGGAGGGGGGGGGGGGGGGCACCGAACAATATTCACTTCCATACCCTGTAATTCCTGAATGCCCTGTGTCACGCTTTCTTGAGAAGGTGAGATTTGTAGCACATGTTGAAACGTGAGGGAACTTTTGCCCACAAGTTTCTTCTCAGTTTCATTGTCGTTTAGCCCGCAGACCAAACGGTTGCGGAGCATATCAGCTAAAACAGTGCCGCACTCACAATATTCGGCGACCTTTCAAAGTCACAAACAAATTCTGCAACGGACTCCCCAGTGGACCTCTCTGCCGTATTGAAACTGTATCACTGAACGATGATCGAGGGGATTGGGTTGAAATGCTGTCCCACCAACACGGTGAGCTGGTCGAACATCATTGAGTCGAGCACCACCAGAAACATGAGACCCCGGATCCCTGAATATCTATGCACTCCATCGGCCATCAGCAATATTACGGTCCGGCATTCATGAAGATCCTGCCTTCTCAACTTTGCCACTAGCCTGAGGTGTGACAATCCTCAGGTTAAATCACCACCAGTCAGCTCTCTCCCCCTCAAAGGGGAAAGCAGCCGATGGTCACCTGGGACTATGGCAACTTTAATTTACCTATGTATAATCTATATATATATATATATAGTATATATCTGTGCATATATAGTGTATATGTGTGTGCATATATACACACATGTATATATGTGTGTGTAAATATATATGTGTGTGTATCTAGATATCTGTGTGTGTGTATATGTGTCCGTGTGTGTATATACAGATATATATATATATGTGTGTGTGTCTATATATATGTGTTTCTATAAATGTGTGTGTGTGCATATATGTGTGTGTGTATATGTATGTGTGTGTATACATGTGTGTCTGTAAATAAAATCATAAATATTTTATCTATATAGATAAAATCAGGTACGACCAGCTTGATATTGATTTTTTTAAATACAAAAGCAAAATACTGCAGATGCTGGAAATAAAAACTGAAAATGCCCAGCAGGTCTGGCAGCATCTGTGGAGAGAGAAACCAGAGTGAATGTTTCAGATTTGTGGCCTTCCATCATTCTTTGGAATGTGGGCATGATTGGCAAGTCTTGCATTTTTTGCCCATCGACAGATTACTTTGACAAAATGGTGGTGGGTAACATTCCCTCCAAGGTGCCACCTAGCAATCTAAAAGTCCCCAAAAAGATTGTGCACACAAGTGAGCCCCTTTAAATTGCCACATGACCTTGGCTGCACAAAGCATATTTAAATGGCCCTTGCACTTAAAACACTGTCTGTGCACTTGGTAGAAAAAGGTTACAGGGAATATTAGTGGCGGACTTTCTTGAATCAGTGCAAGTGAAGATCATATATTCCCTACAGTGCAGAAGGAGGCCATTTGACCCATCGAGTTTGCACCGGCCCTCTGAAAGAGCACTCCACCCAAGCCCATTCCCCTGCCCTATCCTAATAACCCCTTAACCTAACCTGCACATCTTTGGATACTGAAGGGCAATTTATCATGGCCAATCTACGTAACCCGCACTGTGGACTGTGGGATGAAACCAGAGCACCCGGAGGAAACCCACGCATACAAGGGGGAGAAAGTGCAAACTCCACAGAGACAGTCACCCAAGGCCGGAATTGCACCCAGGTCCCTGGTGCTGTGAGGAGGTAGCAGTGCTAACCATGATGCTGTTAGATGTGGAGTTCCCGAATTTTGACTGAGCAAATGTCTCATGAATTTCAACACAGGATTGTGGTTAGACCTTGTCCGGAATTCTCCGGCTCTTGGGATTCTCTTTTCCCACTGGCAGCGCACACTCCCGCCCGTGGGTTTCCCCAACAGTATGGGGTGACTTCAGTGGGAACCCCCATTGACATGAAGCAGGAAGAGAGAATCCCGCCACCAACAAAGGGCGCAGCGCTAAGAAACATGTTACTGGGCAACCGGAACCCAGCCTCTAATGTACATGACACCACCGAGGAGGCTATTGTGTATAAAATGGCTGCCAACAGAGTGTTAGACATTTATAGTCACGTGATTCAGGGGAACATGTTTCTCCTTTATTGAATCAAAGGCATCACTTCCATTGAAAGGAACATTAAATGGATACTGGAAGATACTTGCCCAAAATAATAACTTAAATATGGGACTCTCAATCTCAATAATGAAATTGTTTTGCTTTTTGCCAGGCACATACTTTGCCACCTTAATCCTAATATGAAGTCAAATAGTTCTTATCGTTTAATTCATTTAAGTGTGACTAATGTGATTCAGGCTCTCTCCCAAATTCTATTCATAACAAAAATTCAGATATCATAAGCGGATCAAGTCTCATATGAATCTAAACTCATCCAGCCCACCCTCCCTGGAACAGGATAATGGTGCAAATGGAAATGGCAACACAGCACGTCCCTCCCTTCCTGCCATGAACCAAGTCACCACTCCTTTGCGGGGGGCGTTTAAAGCAATACAGGTTCCTGCTGAAAACTGACTTGTTCATGTAATCCGAGGACTTGGGACATCAACAAAATTTTGATACAAATACCAATGAGTAGCTTAACTCTTAAAAAGACAGCAGAAGGCATTTAAATACAGATTAGAGATGAGGGTTTTTAATTATTTCTTACAGGGTCAGGGGAATGATAAATGATCCACTTTTTCTGTCCAATGGAACTGGCCATTTCAAATCAACCCCAATGACGATTATGGGGAACAAAGGGTTAACAGTTGCCTTTTTACTAAGGCCATCTGAAGTGCATTCAAAAATAAAACAAATAACAGATTGCTAAAAAGATGTGTCCAGGCTAAATCTAAAAATGTAATTTATTTACAAGTAATAAAATTACAGAGATGGCAAAATCACTGAAAAATGGTCTGCTGCAAATATTTACAAGACATTAAAGATTACACTAGTCCACAAGAGTTCAATCATTAGATTCAGAACATATTTTTGATGCACATATTTGCAGGAAGTATGCGTTTTACTGGGCTTCCCAATATGATGAGTGTACGGATGTGAGATGATCACATGGATTCCAGCTTTCAAAGTAGAATCAGCTGAAACTTAACAAATGTTATTGAGGAGTAAGAATAGTGCACATTCCATAAAACAGACACATTTTGTTTATAAAAATTCATTTATGGAATGTGGGCGTCGCTGGTTAGGCTAGCGTTTATTGCCCATCCCTAATTGCTCTTCGGTAGGTGGTGGTGAGTTGCCGCCTTGAACCGCAGCAGTCGTTCAGGTGTAGGTACACCCACTGTGCTGTTAGAGAGGGAGTTCCAGGATTTTGATCCAGCAACAGTGAAGGAACGACGATATATTTCCAAGTCGGGTGGTGCGTGACTTGGAGGGGAATGTCCAGGTGGTGGGGTGCCCAAATATCTGCTGCTCTTGTCCTTCCAGATGGTAGTGGTTGTGGGTTGGAAAGGTTACGGTTATCATCAATCATTCAAACATGACATAATTGTTCACGTTTTGTGGCGAATTATTAAATTGCTCCTGGTCACATTTCATCCAATGCCCTACTTATTTATAAATGCTCATCTATGGCACAAAGATATTGCATCTTGGTTAAGCCACAGATTGAAGAATATGTTTTGTAAACAGCTGCTTCTAGCTTCCATCTTATAGACAGTGAGCAGAGTCAGGCTCCATCTTAATCCCAGCGATTGCAAGAACACTTTGTTCTTTCTAAGGTCATCTACCTGATGGATAGATCAGCTTTGCTTCAGGCACAGTGACAATCACAATGGTGATTCTGATCTCGGTTTTATCTGCGGAATACAATAAAGGCATGTTTCACCTAACCCATCCACTAGGGACCGGGGTGGGGTCAGTTATAATAGAGCTTTTGCACCCCCACCTTTTCTTTATCTCCATTGAAGCCAGTTGGGAGTAGCATTGGGTGGGCGTAAAACTGCTGCCCCACCAAATCTTTTGGGATTGCTGCCAAATGAGTTAAGTTAAAATGATCTCCTTTGGTTTTTCACTTAGGGGAAGGGGGCCTTTTCCTAACACTTAACTTTGGGATTTTCCTTTTGTAGATTTTCAACATTATGAAGGGAATTAATAGTCTTGAGTAAATTGTCCATGACAGAGGAAGGTTTCAATGCAACACAAATGTTGAAGTGCATGTTGTTATGGGCGAGGCGTTTTCAGAACCCCAAAATGTATCATGGAGTTCAACCAACCTCCCCCTTTAATGGATTTGTTGCTTTTCCTAGCACACGGCTTTTTCTCTAGGTGTGGAATTACAATTATGGACACGTGGGTTTTTAAACACAAAACACTGTTTATTCCATGAACTCAACTTAACATCTTAAATAAACATTGGATCTCTTAACACCCCTTACTTCAAAGATAACTCAGAAAATATTGCAACAGTAAATAATTCCTTAAAATGTTCCTTCAAACTCCCAAGAGACTTAACACCTTTAAACAAAATCACATCAGGTTAAAGGCTTTACAATTATGAGTTTAAATCATCCAAATGATCCAGAGATGGTCTTTTATGGTAGAGATCCAGCTCACTGCAAAACACAGACACACACAAGCTGTTTTTAAAACTAACTGCAGCTCTCTGGAAACGCACAGATACACACAAGCTGTTTTTAAAACTGAGACTAAACCTGCAAAACTAAACTGCAAAATGGCTGACCTGACCTCAGCCCCACCCACTCTCTGACATCACTGTTTTCTTAAAGGTACATTGCTTAAACATCCAAGTACTCTCCCATGACAATGTGGATAATACTGTATTTCCGTGGTGGAAGGTGACCTACTGCTCTCCTGCATTGGAACATAATGGGCCATTCGGCCCCTTGAAATTGGTCTGACATTCCTCCATCTTCGAGCCATATTCTATGTCACCCTTATCTAATAAAAATCTGTCAATATTTCAAAATTCCTATCAATCACTGGTTTTTGAGTGAGGATGCTTTGGATTTCTGTTACCCACATGTGAAAAATTCCCTCTTTGATTTCGCTGTTGTTCGAATTTTAAGATTATGCCTCTTGCGCTTAAATTCCTCGTTAGAGTATCTATATAGAAACATATTATCATTTTGTACAACTCAATGGGATCACCCAGTAATCATTGAAACTGAAGGGAATATGTGCTACCCTTCTCTCATAATTTAATCCTTTAACCTCTAATATTATTCCAATGCATCTGTACAGTACACACTCAAAGGCCAATGTATTCCTAGCAAGGAATGATGCCCAGAGTCTTCGATTCTTCGATTCTTCTAATTCACATTTCATCCAAGCATTGCTCTGAAGAAGAGTCAAGCAGACTGGAAACGTTAACTCTGTTTTCTCTCTCCACAGATGCTGCCAGACCTGCTGAGCTTACCCAGCATTTCTGTTTTTCTTTCATATTGCCAGCATCTGCAGTATTTTGCTTTTGTCATTAAACATTATTTATGAATGTTTTCAATATTAGTGAACCTGATTAATCCTGGGACTAAGATTTTGCAATTTGGCAAAGCCATGGGCCTCAGAGTCTGGCCATGTCTTGTAAACATGTCTTGTAAAGGTCATGTCTTTAGGGCAGCACGGTAGCATTGTGGATAGCACAATTGCTTCACAGCTCCAGGGTCCCAGGTTCGATTCCAGCTTGGGTCACTGTCTGTGCGGAGTCTGCACATCCTCCCCGTGTGTGTGTGGGTTTCCTCCTGGTGCTCCGGTTTCCTCCCATAGTCCAAAGATGTGCAGCTTAGGTGGATTGGCCATGATAAATTGCCCTTAGTGTCCAAAATTGCCCTTAGTGTTGGGTGGGGTTACTGGGTTATGGGGATAGGGTGGAGGTGTTGACCTTGGGTAGGGTGCTCTTTCCAAGAGCTGGTGCAGACTCGATGGGCCGAATGGCCTCCTTCTGCACTGTAAATTCTATGATAACCATTGAGAAAACATTTTGTTTTGACTTTTTCCCCAAAGTGGACGATCTCACATTTCCCACATTGAACAGGTTTTGTCCACTCACTTCATCTGCCTATGTCTCAAGATGGCGCCGGAGCAAGGTGACTCTCTGCGAGCTCTCTCAAACAGATCCACTTTTTACTTAACTTATACTCGTTCTAATCTTTAAAAAATTAATTCTAAAACTAACATTCATCCGATGCCAGTGCTTATGTCGTTACATTGTATATGTTGTGTTGCCCTATTATGTGTTTTCTTTTCTTCCCTTTTCTTCCCATGTACTTAGTGATCTGTTGGGCTGCTCGCAGAAAAATACTTTTCACTGTACCTCGGTACACGTGACAATAAACAAATCCAATCCAATCCACTCAGATCTACAAAACCTACTATAGCCTCTAATGTAGTATTACCACCAAACTTCAATATACAACTCTATTCCTTCATCCAATTCATAATATGGGTATGTGTTCAAAAACTGAGGCCCCAGTATAGATCTCTGGGGAATTCTCCTTGTCACATTATTTATTAGTAGACTATACACTTCCTGTATAGTCCTGTTTACGTTATCTTGTAGCAGAATGGAATACTGTCAATGGGGGGTAGACATTATTGTAGTTCAGTATTGAAGTATAGACTCTCAATTACTGTTCGTATTGGAGTGTAAACTCTACTATAGAGCCATAGAATCCCAACAGTGCAGAAAGAGGCCATTGAGTCCATCGACTCTGTGATGAGACTCTTAAAGAGCACCCTCCCTAGGCCCACACCCCGCCCAATCCCCGTAACCCCGCCTACCCTTTGGACACCAAGGGGCAATTTAGCATAGCCAATCCACCTAACCTGCACAATTTTGGATTGTGGGAGGAAACCGGAGCACCCGGAGGAAGCCCACACAGACACGGGGAGAACGTGCAAACTCCATACAGTCACCCGAGGTTGGAATCGAACCCAGCTCCCTGGCGCTGTGAGGCAGCAGGGCTAACCACTGTGCCACCGTGCCGCTCCCTATAGTTCCGTATTGAAGTGTAGACTGCTGCTGTGTTATTGAGTATGGACTCTACTACTGTTCTGTACTGAAGTGTAGAGTCTATTATTATTCTGCATGTCAATAGCTCATCTGTATAAGCATGTAAACCTTCCATTGCTGCTTTGTATTGCTGTGTCTACACCATTGCTCTCCTGTGCTGGAGTGTAGATCACATTCCTCTTCTTTATTAGAGTGGAAGTTCACAGTACTTGCGTCCCTTGGTGTCCTGGTTTTCGCAACTGTGAGGGACTAGTCAAGCCCCTTGGGTGCCCATGTGCACAGATCACGAAGGTTTAGTCGACAGATACGAGAAGTCATCAAAAATGCTAATGGAATGCTGGTCTTTGTCTGAAGGTGACTGGAATGCACGAGGAGAATGTTAAACGCAATTATACCGATCCTTGGTGAAACTGGAATAATTGCATTCAGCTCCGAACATGACTTCTCAGGAAGCATATATTGGCCTTGGAGCATGCGCTGTACAGAGTACACCAGAATAGTAGCAGAGCCCAAAGGATTAAATTATGAAAGAAGAGTTGCACAAACCTAGCTCATGGTCCATTGAGTTCAGACACTTGAGGGGTGATCTAATTGAGTTGTATAAAACGATGATGCGTTTCTATATTGATACACTGAAGCAAGTTCCTCTGGAGAGGAAATTCAGCGTATGAGGACATCATCTTAAAATCAGAGCAAGCTGGGAAATCAGGATGCACTTTTTCACATCATCCCCACCGGCAAAAAAACAATGTTATAGACATACACCAATGCTTCTGTGACTGGTATTGAAGCCGGGCTCAATGAGTGAAATAACAGATCGATGAGAATGGGATGCATAAGACCAGAGAATTCCTACAGTGCAGAAAGAGGTCATTCAGCCCATCAAGTCTGCACTGACCCTCTCAAAGGGCTCCCTACCTCGGGCCACTAACCCAACCTATCCCCATAACCCCACTTAGCCTCCACATCTTTGGACACCAGGGGGCAATTTATCATCGCCAACCCACCTAGCCTGCACATCTTTGGACTGTGGGAGGAAACCAGAGCACCTGAGGAAACCCACACAGACACGGGGAGAAAGTGCAAACTCCATACATATAGACAGTCACTATTATAACCTGCCTGGATCCTATTGGCTGGGGACAATTGGTTATCCCATGATCCTTGAAGAATTTGAGCTCCCACAATGAGCAGTGCACTGTATAAATTGAACTGGCCAGTGTGGTACTGGCTAGAGAGGGAACCAGTAGTGGACGGCTGGTACATTGTATATATCGTTGTAAATAAAGTTACTTTCTGTTTGCCTCTGCAAACACGTGCTGGATTCCTCGTGGCCCTCACAAAAGTCACCCGAGGCCAGAATCGAACCCTGGCCCTGTGAGGCAGCAGTGCTAACCACTGTGCCGCCCTTCTGTTCTTGAGATTAGAAGGCTGATGGAATATTTGAAATTTACTCATCCATGCCTTTGAAAGCCTGGAAGATGTTGATCTGGTCACTTGCTTTCATAGTAACAAATTGATCCTAAAGGAATTGTGAGGAAAAAGCGGAAATGGGCCTCATGGGCCATGGTAACAGAATGATGAGAAGAAATTGCTATTTCTATGTTGTTATTCTCATATCACTTGTGTGTACCTTTAATGCTTTCGTGGTAACATGTATGGAATGTAGAGGTCAACGGTAGAATTGCTATAAGAGTTGAGTTAATCACTCTATGCTGCACTCTTACTGGAGTTATGAAATGTGAGACCTGCGTAGTCTTGCTAGTGTAAGCTCAATAAAGGCTCAGGAATATATATTGGAATTGTGGGGAGTGAGTCAGGAAGTATTCCAGATGAGGTCATGTGATTTCTTAATAAATGGATTGAATCTGGGACAGGGGAGGGCTGAAAACGATGTCAGGAAGATGCTGAGAGCCACGGCGGAACTTAGTGGAGTGTGTCTAGTTACAAAATGGTGCTAGTTGTTCCAAAGTGCTAAAAAGACGAAGACACTTGCCAAACGTTGAACATTCAGAAGCCTGGGGCGGAGGCTAGGGCCTGAGGTAAAGAAATTACAGAGCAGTGAGTGGAAACTGGTGATTCCAGACGCCTTCACGCCTCTTTGCCTCCTCATACGCTTGTCAGTGGTGGAGGCAGGAACCCTCACAACATTTCAGAAGCATTTAGATCAGCACTTGAAATGCCGTAGCGTACCCGGCAATGGACCAAGTGCTGGAAAATGGGGTTAGAATAGTTAGGTGTTTGATGGCTGGTGCAGACATGATGGGTCAAAGGTCCTCCTTCTGTGCTGCAAAACTCTCTGACTCTAAGAGTTCACCTGAGTTCTTGGTACTGTGGAGAGTATAGTGGGGGCGGGGGGTGTTGTTCGAACATTCGGTTGAACAAGGCACGAGCCTGGCCATGAATCTTCCATTCCCCACGGAGGTGCCACGTGAGAGTACCTTTAAGAAATAGGTGTTTATATTCGGTTTGGTCCCCGATCCGGGGGAACCATCGGTCCGTCCCGGGGAGAATGGATGGAGGGTTCCTGAGCTGGCACAGGGCAGGAATTAGAAGGATGGGGGACCTGTTTTTAGATGGGACGTTTGCGGGCCTTGGGGCGCTGAAGGAAAAATTCGGGCTTCCTCCCGGAAATGCCTTCAGGTACATGCAGGTAAGGGCGTTTGTAAGACGGCAGGTGAGGGTGTTCCCGCTGCTTCCAGCACTCAGGGTCCAGGATAGGGTGCTCTCGGGGTTGGAGAGGGCAGGGTCTCAGCGATCTACCAGGAGATGCAGGAGGAGGAGGAGACCTCGGTGGAGGAGCTAAGGGTAAATGGGAGGAGGAGCTTGGGGAGGAGATAGATGAGGGTGCGTGGGCGGACGCCCTGGGTAGGGTTAATTCTTCCTCCTCTTGCGCCAGGCTTAGCCTGATACAATTTAAGGTTCTTCACAGAGCGCATATGACAGGGGCGAGGCTGAACAGGTTCTTTGGGGTGGAAGACAGGTGTGCGAGGTGCTCGGGGAGCCCAGCAAATCACACCCACATGTTCTGGGCGTGCCCGGCGCTGGGTGGGTATTGCGAGGACGGTGTCTAAGGTGGTGAACACCCAGGTTGAGCCGAGCTGGGGGTTAGCACTATTTGGGGTATCGGACGAGCCGGGTTTGCAGGAGGCGAAAGAGGCCGGTATTCTGGCCTTTGAGTCCCTGGTAGCCCGGCGGAGGATTCTGCTACAGTGGAAGGATGCGAGGCCCCCGAGCGTGGAAGCCTGGATCAGCGACATGGCAGGGTTCATTAAATTGGAGAGGGTTAAATTTGCCTTGAGAGGGTTCTTTAGGCGGTGGCAACTGTTCCTAGACTTTCTAGCGGAGTGTTAGGAGGTGGTCAGCAGCAGCAGCAACTCAGAGGGGGGGGGGGATGTACTTTGTGTTTTCTACTGTGTTTATTATTGCTTAATGGGGGGTTTGTATATTGGGGGAATTCGTGAGGTAGTTGTAAGATATTTATTTATGTGTTCTTTGTTTTACTTTTTTCTGTAAGGGGGGTGTTTGTTGAAAATATGTAAAAATTTGAATAAAAATATTTCTAAAAAAAAGAAACTGGTGTTTATAAATGGGTGTGTATATAAGTATCTGTAGTGAGAGTACCTTTAAGAAATGGGTGTTTATTACTGCAGTGATGTCAGAGAATGGATGGAGCTGGGCTGTCTGTCAGCTTTTTACTTTCGTTTTAGGCTGTTTGCTGCAGAGTGTGTTTTAGTTTTGTTTTCAGAGCTGGATAGCTGCAGTCACAGCCAGAAGGTGTATTAGAGTCTCTCTGTAATGTAAAGAATATAAATCGATCCTGGGTGATTTAAAACTAATAACAGTCGTGACTTTAACCTGATGTGCTTCTGGTAAAAGGTACTTTAAGTCTTATGGACGTTAAAAGGAAAGCTTAAAGCATTACTTAGTGTTGTATTCTTTGGGGGTTGTATTTGAATTGATGGTTGCTAAGATGTTCACTGTATGTTTTAAAAGGTTCACTTGAGTTCATAGAATAAACATTGTTTTGCTTAAAAGAATACTTTTCCATTTCTGCTGTACCACACCTGTAGAGTGGGCCGTGTGCTCCCCATACCACAATCCATTAAAAGTTGTGGGTCAGGTGAACTCTATGATACACTTTGGCCCATAACAGAGGACATGAAGGTAACGCCAAGTATCGTGTTTTGGGGGGTTACTGTCATGAGAGAGATTATAAACTGAGGACCTAATAGGAGAGAAAAAAACATTGGCTGGAATCCTCCGGTTGTGAATCACTTGTCCCGCTGGGAGCACGCCCCCGGCCTGCGGGTTTCCCGGCGGTGTGGGGCGATTACAATGGAAAATTCCACTGACAAGCGGCGGGAAGGTAGAATCCATCGCCATCAGCGAACGGCGCCTGGCCAAGAGACACGCGGCTGGCGGACCGGATCTGGAATCCCGCCCACCGTGCAGCAGGAAATGGAGTCAAAGCATGTGAGCATGGAAAAGGTGTTCAAAAACCTCTGGGTAAGGCAACAATTTTAGGATGATGAGAAAGCAGTTAAAATGTCTACAGCAAAAGACCATAAGATGTAGGAGCAGGGGTAGGATATTCAGCCGATCGAGTCTGCTCTGCCATTCAATGAGAAAACATTAAGTTGCTGTCAGGGAGATTTAGGCAGCATATTCCATATTGAGTTGAAGAGGGAAAAATGGTTTGTTTCCAGTTTCTGAGAGTGTGGGGATGTTTCCTGATCTGCAAGGAGAAGGCCATCTTAAAGTGGTATGATTTGTCTTTATTTACAGTGTACCACCCACTATTCCCATTAACCTGTTGTAGCCTTACCCCTTACGTTGGAAAGTGTGTGTTGATTTGAGTGCGTTAATTGTTTGCCCCATGTGCATATAAATTTTGCGCAATTTAAGTCATGTTTTCCGTTCCGAGTTGGTTGAAACGGTGAATGACCCTTGGGCTCAAGCCCTGGGTATATCACATACGATGTGACGATTTATGTTCATATCCCATTATGGGGCAGCATGGAAGTATGGAACGAATGCGATGTTCATTTAAATCCAAGATTGTGAACCCCGAACTGCTTTGGAATAAAATGTGGGAATCGGTGTGTAGGGAATGATAGTTGGACTGTTAAAAATGTTGAGAAAGAGTTGTAGCTGTTCCCAAGTGCGAACTGCGAAAAGGGCTGGATTATGAAGGCAATTAAACAATCTTAAATCATCGATTCCTCAGCACCGGACATAAATTGCTGGGTTGAGAGACGACAGTTGTGAGGAGAGATTGCAGACGATGGGTCTGTTGCCCTCAGAGAGGCGAAGGTTGGGAGGAGATTGGACAGAGGCATTTAAACTCACCGGGGGCCTGGTTTGAGTAGATTTGAAAACGTCTGGATCTTGAGTGCTCCCCTCACCTTTTTCCATTTTTAAAGAATTATTTCATGGGAATTGGGTGCCGCCGGCTGGGTCCATATTTAATGCCCATCCCTCATTTCCCTTGAACTCTACTTGCCCTCCAACTGAGTGTCTTGCTCGGCTATTTCAGGGGGGCATTTAAGAGTCAACAGCATCGCTGTGGACCTGGAGTCACATGTAGGCCAGACCGGGTAAGGATGGCAGATTTCCCTCTGTGAAAGACATTAGTGAACCGGACGGGACAATCAATAATGGTTTCATGGTCACCATTAGACTTTTAATTCAAATTTGGCCATCTGCGGTGGCGGGGTTTGAATCAGGGACCCCAGAGCATTACTAGTCCAGCGACAATACCACTTCGACACCACTTCGGAAATTGTAAGCTAGTCTTAGTAATGAGGGCTGGTTTAGCTCAGTGGGCTAGACTGGTTTGTAATACAGAACAAGGCCAGCAGCGCGGGTTCAGTTCCCGTACCATCTTACCCAAACAGGCGCCGGAATGTGGCGACTAGGGGCTTTTCACAGTAACTTCATACTTGTGACAATAAGCGATTATTATTATGAACATGAAACTATGATTGTTATAAAAACCCATCTGGTTCACTAATGTCCTTTAGGGAAGGAAATCGGCCGTCCTTACCCGGTCTGGCCTACACGTGACTCCACACCGACAGCAATGTGGTTGGTTCTTAACTGCCCCCTCTGAAATGGCCGGACAAAGTGGGCGGTAACGGTAGCACAGTGGTTAGCACTGCTGCCTCACAGCGCTGAGGACCCAGGTTCCATCCTGGCCCCGGGTCACTGTCAGTATGGAGTTTCCACATTCGCCCCATCTCTTTTTTAAATTAAATTTAGAGTACCCAATTATTTATTTTCCAATTAAGGGGCAATTTAGTGTGGCCAATCCACCTACCCTCCACATCTTTGGGTTGTGGGGGGTGAAACCCACACAGACACAGGGAAAACGTGCAAACTCCACACTGTCATGTGAGAGTACCTTTAAGAAATGGGTGTTTTTTATAAAATAGCTGTAGTGGGCGTACCTTTAAGAAATGAGCGTTCATTAGATAGTTGCAGTGATGTCAGAGAGTTTGTGGAGCTAGGCTGTTAGTCTGCTTTTACTTTTGCTTTGGACTTGCAGCTACAGGGCGTGTTTAGTTTTGTTTTAAGAGCTGGATAGCTGCAGGCAAAGCAAGGAGCTGTATAAGGATCTCTCTCTGCAAACTAAAGACTGTCCAGATCAGTTGGGTGATTTCAAAGTGCTGACTGCTCTCAGTAGTGAATTTAAACCTGATCTTTGTGTTTAAAAGGGTCTTTTGGCTTATGGATGTTGCAAGGAAAGATTAAGGTTTACTTATAGAATATTGTATCTGTGGGGAGGATTGGTGTTAATAGTTGTTAAGATGTTTACTGTGGGTTATAAAGTGTTCACAATAAACATTGTTTTAATTTAAAAGTACTGTAGAGTTCTGTTGCATCACACCTGTAAGGTGTGCTCCCCATAACCATAATCTATTAAAAGTTGTGGATCAGGTGAACTCCATGATACACTTCGGGGTTCGGTAAACCCTGGCCCATAACAAATTAGGGGCTCGTCTGGGATAAAAGTCTATCTATTGGATTGGCTTAATGAAATGAAAATGAAAATCGCTTATTGTCACAAGTAGGCTTCAAATGAAGTTACTGTGAAAAGCCCCTAGTCGCCACATTCTGGCGCCTGTTCGGGGATGTTGTTACGGGAATTGAACCGTGCTGCTGGCCTGCCTTGGTCTGCTTTCAAAGCCAGCGATTTAGCCCTGTGCTAAACAGTGAATTAAAGACAGTGAGGGTTGATCATATTGTGTTTGCTTTTCAGGTGTGGTATTCCAGTTGAAGTAGGGAGTGTGTTGTGGACAATGGCTCTTTCATAGCCTGTGAAGTTTTTGGGGGTGGAGACGGTCACACGCAGTCCCTTACGGACAGAGACTAAAAACTGGCTTTTCGATTTGGCAAAAACATTGCAGTTAACATTACCAGAAAAAATGCGAAAAGATGAGGTACTTAACGCAGTAGCTGAGCATTTAAAATTGCCTGAGATACAGTCTGAGTCATTGGAAATGGCAAAGATTCAGTTGCAGATTAAGCAACTTGAACATGAAAAACAATTAAAGCAGCTTGACTACGCAATGAGAGAAAAAGAAAGAATAGCCCTAGCAGAACAAAAAGAAAGAGAAAGGGAGATACAGATCAGGGAAAAAGAAAGAGATAGAGAGGAAAAAGAAAGAGAGAGAAAGGAAAGAGAAAAGGAGAGAGAGTTTGAACTTCAGAAAATGGCCATGAAACCTGACAGTCAGTCAAAATTGGCGGATGTAAAAGGAAACGTACAGTTGGAGGATAGTGATGAGGATAGTGAGAAAGAGCACCATAGTCGAAGATTTGGTGGGGATCTATTTAAGTATGTCCAAACATTGCCAAGGTTTGGTGAGAATGCGAGATTAGCAGCAGAAATGGCAGATGATTATGAATTAGTTCATAAATCAAAGTTTGGTTTCCGACATCAATTTCAGCCTGCGAGGGTTAGAAACTGGGGAAAAGAGAAATATTCAAGTGGTAGAGATAAAGGAGATCTGATGGGAGATAAGAAGGAGAGTGTACCTCAGATTAAAAAGGAAATCCAGGAAGAGAAATTAAAAATTTCAAATGTTTTCACTGTAATAAACTAGGCCATGTAAAGTCACAGTGTTGGTGGTTGAAGAAAAGCACTGGAAAGGCTGATGTGGTAAAACATTATAAGACAGTGGGGTTTGTTAAAGTGATAAAGGAAAGCCCAAGTGAAGCGAAGGAGGTGCAAAAGATTGTACAGCCTGATCAAGAGTTGATTGATAAGAAGGTGCCAGATCTCTTTAAAGAATTTACTTGTGTGGGTAAAGTTTACTCATGTGTATCAGAAGGAGCAGGTAAAGAAGTCACAATTTTAAGAGATACGGGAGCTCGTCAATCTTTAATGGTAAGAGATGAGGAGTTATGTAGTTTTGGAAGAATGTTGCCCGAAAAGGTGGTAATATGTGGAATTCAGGGTGAGAGGAGTAGTGTTCTATTATATAAGGTAAGGTTGTAAAGAGTGGTGAAATGGTAGTAGGAGCAATAGAGAAACTATCTTGTCCAGGAATACAGTTTATCTTGGGTAATGATATAGCTGGATCGCAGGTGGGAGTGATGCCTACAGTGGTTGATAAGCCAGTGAAAAATCAGACAACTGAAGTGTTGAAGGACGAGTATCCTGGGATTTTTCTGGATTGTGTAGTAACAAGGTCGCAAAGTCACAGGTTAAGACAAGTGGAGAAATCAAAGAGTGAAGATGAAGTTGAAGTGCAATTATCAGAAACGATTTTTGATTAGATGGTTGAAAAAGAACAAGAACAGGTGGAGGATGAGGCGGATATTTTTTGTTCAGGAAAATTGGCGGAGTTACAACAGAAAGATATAGAAATAAAACGGATATATCGGAGAGCATACGCGGAAGAGGAATCTGAGTGTATACCGGAGTGTTATTACCGTAAAAATGATGTCCTGATGAGGAAATGGAGACCTTTACATATGCAGGCAGATGAAAAGTGGGCAGAAGTACATCACATAGTATTGCTGGTAGGGTATAGAGAGGAGGTGTTGCGAGTAGCACATGAGGCACTAGTGGGAGGTCATTTGGGAATAAGGAAAACTCAAGGTAAAATCCAAAAACATTTTTTTTGGCCTGGACTACATAAAGATGTAGTTAAATTGTGCCGATCATGTCACACATGTCAAGTGATAGGGAAACGTCAAGCAGTGATAAAACCAGCCCCCTTAATACCCATTCCAGCATTTGAGGAAACTTTTTCAAGGGTCTTAATTGATTGCGTAGGACTGCTTCCTAAAACGAAAAGTGGGAATCAATATCTTTTGTCCATAATGGATGTGTCTTCTAGGTTTCCAGAGGCCATTCTAGTACGTAATATTACAACTAAAAAGATTGTTGAGGAGTCTCGACATGACGGGAAATAATGCAATTTCTTGGCATGAGTGGATTTGATCAAACATTTGAGTGAAATTTTTGTAGTGTGGTTGCTCCACTGATGGACTTGCTGAAGAAATGTCTAAAATCCCAGTGGACAGCAGAGTTTCAACAGGCATTTGAAGGTCTGAAATCTGTGATAACCAATGCTCCAATGGAGAATTACAAGGGGCTCTGTGATCAGATTGAGCTACAGTATCTGACTTTAAAGAGAAACACCGAGGCATAGAGAAATGGATGGATCATGCAGGGACCTTCTTGATTAAAGAGACCTTCAATCAAGAAGGAGTTCGGCGGTGGAAGAAGAACTAAAATGGACTATGTTATTATGACATGTTTGCGTGTTTTGTTTTGTTAAAGAAAATGTATATTCATTGTCCATATTTCTTAAAGGAAAGTGAAAAGATGAAAAATGAAACCATCTTGAAGTTGATGGTTTATTTTTATTCATGGCGGGAGGTGGTGTCATTTGAGAGTACCTTTAAGAAATGGGTGTTTTTTAATAAAATAGCGGTAGTGGGTGTACCTTTAAGAAATGGGTGTTTATTAGCTAGCTGCCGTGATGTCAGAGAGTTTGTGGAGCTAGGCTGTTAGTCTGCTTTTACTTTCGCTTTGGACTTGCAGCTACAGGGTGTGTTTAGTTTTGTTTTGAGAGCTGGATAGCTGCAGGCAAAGCAAGGATCTGTATAAGGATCTCTCTCTGCAAACTAAAGACTGTCCAGATCAATTGGGTGACTTCAAAGTGCTGACTGCTCTCAGTAGTGAATTTAAACCTGATCTCTGTGTTTAAAAAGGGTCTTTTGTCTTATGGATGTTGCAAGGAAAGATTAAGGTTTACTTATAGAATATTGTATCTGTGGGGAGGATTGGTGTTCATCGTTGTTAAGATGTTTACTGTGGGTTTATAAAGTGTTAACTGGTTTCATAAATAAACATTGTTTTAATTTAAAAGTACTGTAGATTTCTGTTGCATCACACCTGTAAAGCAGGCCCGTGTGCTCCCCATAACCACAACCTATTAAAAGTTGTGGGTCAGGTGAACTCCACGATACACTTTGGGGTTCTCTAAACCCTGGCCCATAACAACACGGACAGTGATCCAGGGCCGGGATTCGAACCTGGGTCCACAGCGCTGTAGGCAGCAATGCTAACCACTGTACCAGCTGCCATTCTGTTTTCCCCCATGCGTTTGCGTGGGCCTCACGCCACAACCCAAAAGATGTGCAGGTTAGGTGGATTGGCCACGCTAAATAGCCCCTTAATTGGAAAAAAATAATTGGATACTCTAAAAAAAATGTTTTAATGTTTTTTTAATGAAATGGCTGAGCAAGTCATTCAGTTCAAGGGCATTTAGGGATGGACGACAAATGCCGGCCTTGCCCAGTGACAGCCACTTCATAGAATCCCTACAGTTCAGAAGGAAGCCATTCGACCCATCGAGTCTGCACCAACCCTCCGAAAGAGCACCCCACCCAGACCCAGCCCTCGCCCCATCGCCGCAACCCCACCTAAGCTACACAGCTTTGGACGCCAAGGGGCAATTTAGCCTTGCCAATCCACATAACCTGCACGTCTTTGGATTGTGGGAGGAAACCGGAGCACCCGGAGGAAACCCCCGCAGAGATGGAGAGAACTTGAAGGAATAAAGTTGAAATAGTACGATTGCCAATGATCCTTGCTATAGCAAATGTACAAAGGTTTGGGATTTTCCAGCACTTTCCGTTAGTATCGCAGAAGTAACAGTTTGCTTCTTTATCTGATTAAAGCTTTTTGGAAAGTTTACTTGGAGGCTGCAAAAAATGCTGGCATTGGTTGACAATACCTGCGGATGTCTTCTTTCGTAATGCAAAGAAGGTAACGCCGCAGACAGTTCTGTTCCTTGCCGTGTTTTCTGGCATCAGATTAACGCTCCCTTTAAATGACTGAGCAACAATCATTTGAAATGAAAATTTAACTCAAATGGTGAGGTAATTATTTGATACTACCTTAGAATCTTTGGGCATTGGAGCGGGATTAGGGTATTCGGTGGAATTTGATCTGAGATTGTGTCCAGAAATTTGATGACAAGTATTTGTGCAATACTATGGGGTAATGGTAAATCACCTTGCTGAATGGAATGATCCCGCTCATGTGATGTCGAAGTGCGCAGATTAAATGAATCCGCAATTATTTATATGAGATTTGGGAGATTGCATGTGCGTAATTTGCGATCTTGCAAGAGGTTTGCTCTTGCTAGTGATCCGGTACAGATGTGCATGCATCTGGAAGTTGGATCCTTTCTTCTAATTGATCCCTTCAAATCGTGGAGGTTGATAATCGGCAATTTTTTGACAGGAAGTGGTCGCGGACTTAAATAGTAACGCATCCGTTGTGCGTAGTGGTTCCAGCTTTCCAGCGCAGCATCAAAAACATCCAAACGTCCGTACAGAGGCATGGTATAATAGAAAACAACTTCCAACCTGTATCCAACAAAAATCCAGGGAGGTGGCTTCAGCAGTGAAGACAGCTATTCACTTTAACCCTCGTCGCCAGTTTTGTAAGGGCCACGAAGAATCCAGCACGAGTTTTAAGGATACAAAGAAATAACATTTATTTACAATAACATATATATATATATATATATAACAGCAGCAGCAACTTCCCTTGCTGGTTCCTGCTGGTTCCAAACTGGCCAGCTTTATTTATACATGGAGTTTACTAATGGTTTCTCCGCCCCCCTCATTGGGGAAGCTCAGGATTGTGGGATTGCCATTAGTCCCCAGCCAATGGTAAGCAGGCAGGTTATAACAACATGTCAACTAATAAACCACCTTTCTAAGTAAGTCATCAGCAGTTCTGTATGTATCATTGCAAGGACAAGACAACAGATCACAACAGAGTCCAAGGTTTTACGGCTTTCAGTTCTTGAATAAAACAATTGCCGGGGAAATTAATCATCACATGACTGAAAGTGACAAGGTTTACAGAATTTTGGATCCAATTTTTAAGAATTATGTGTGCACCTGATGTGGTCTCGGTGGCTCGGCCAGCATTTACTACCCTTGAGAAGGTGGTGGTGAGCCGCCTTCTTGAACCTGCTGCAGCCCAGGTGCTGTAGGTACAGCCACAGGGCTGTATTCACTTTGCCGCGGTTCGATACAACTGAGTGGTTTGCTAGGCCATTTCAGAGGGTATTTAAGAGTCAACCCGAATTGCTGTGGGACTGGAGTCACACAAGTAGGCCAGACTGGGTGAGGACAGAAGACTTTCGTCGCTAAAGGGTATTGGTGAACTAGATGGTTCATTACGACAATTAACATAGAACAGTACAGCGCAGAACAGGCCCTTCGGCCCTCGATGTTGTGCCGAGCATTGTCCGAAACCAAGATCAAGCTATCCCACTCCCTGTCATTCTGGTGTGCTCCCTGTGCCTATCCAATAACCGCTTGAAAGTTCCTAAAGTGTCCGACTCCACTATCACAGCAGGCAGTCCATTCCACACCCTAACCACTCTCTGAGTAAAGAACCTACCTCGGACATCCCTCCTATATCTCCCACCCTGAATCTTATAGTTATGCCCCCTTGTAACAGGTACATCCACCCGAGGAAATAGTCTCTGAACGTCCACTCTATCTATCCCCCTCATTATCTTATAAACCTCTATTAAATCGCCTCTCATCCTCCTCCACTCCAAAGAGAAAAGCCCTAGCTCCCTCAACCTTTCCTCATAAGACCTATCCTGCAAACCAGGCAGCATCCTGGTAAATCTCCTTTGCACCCTTTCCAATGCTTCCGCATCCTTTCTATAATGAGGTGACCAGAACTGCACACAATACTCCAAATGTGGTCTCACCAGGGTCATGTATAGTTGCAGCATAACCCCACAGCTCTCAAACTCAAGCCCCCTGTTAATAAACGCTAACACACTATAAGCCTTCTTCGCGGCTCTATCCACTTGAGTGGCAACCTTCAGAGATCTGTGGACATGAACCCCAAGATCTCTCTGTTCCTCCACATTCCTCAGAACCGTGCCATTGACCCTGTAATCTGCATTCAAATTTTTTCTCCCAAAATGAATCACCTCGTACTTAAAACATAGAACATAGAACAGTACAGCACAGAACAGGCCCTTTGGCCCTCGATGTTGTGCCGAGCATTATCAGAAACAAAGATCAAGCTATCCCACTCCCTGTCATTCTGGTGTGCTTGAAAGTTCCTAAAGTGTCCCAGGGTTAAACTCCATCTGCCATTTTTCGGCCCAGCTCTGCATTCTATCAATGTCTCTTTGCACCTCCACCTCATCCACTACTGCACCAATCTTGGTGTCATCAGCAAATTTACTGACCCACCCTTCAGCCCCTCCTCCAAGTCATTGATAAAAATCACAAATAGCAGAGGACCCAGCACTGATCCCTGTGGTACACCGTTGGTAACTGGTCTCCAGTCTGAAAATTTTCCATCCACCACCACCCTCTGTCTTCTATGTGATAGCGAGTTACTTATCTAATTGGCCAAATTTCCCTCTATCCCACACCTCCTTACTTTCTTCATGAGCCGACCATATCAAACGCCTTACTAAAACCCATGTATAGGACATCAACTGCTCTACCTTCATCTACACACTTAGTTACCGCCTCAAAGAATTCAATCAAATTTGTGAGGCAAGACCTACCCTTCACGAATCCGTGTTGACTACCCCGGATTAAGCTGCATCTTTCCAAATGGTCATAAATCCTATTCTTCAGGACCTTTTCCATTATCTTCCCGACCACCGAAGTAAGAGTAACTAGCCTATAATTACCAGGGTCATTCCTATTCCCTTTCTTGAACAGAGGAACATTCATAGAATCCCAACAGTCTGAAGGAGGCCATTCAGCCCATCGATCCTGCACCGACCCTCCGAAGAGCATCCTAACCTGGGCCACTTCCCCGCCCTATCTCTTACCACCTAACCAGCACATCTTTGCACTGAGAATGGTTTCGTGGCCACCACTTTTCATTCCAGATTTTTATTGGACTCAAATTCCACCATTTGCCATGGTTGGGATTCGAACTCTGACTATGCAAATCTTCCACGGAATTCCTGGCCGGAAGGGTGAAGGGAAGAATTTGAGGTTTGTGCGAATGAGGGTTCACACAATCTGCACATCCCTTTGTCCTGGGCTGTTAATGATCAATTATAAAATCAGCGCTCTGCTGAGAATGGAATGTGTGGTGTAGGTGGGTTCAGGCAAGGGCAGCTTCTGAAGATTAAGAGGTTGATGGAACATGTGAAATTCATTCATTCATATCTATGATCGTTTGGAAGATCTTGGTAAGGTGTTATAACCTGCCTACTGACGATTGGCTGGGGACTAATGACTATCCCACAATCCTATGGGAGTATGAACTTCCCCAATGAGGGGGGGCGGAGAAACTCCTACTATAAATAAGCTGACCAGTCCAGGAACCAGGAGGAAGGAGAAGGTAGCAAGGGAAGTTACTGCTACTGTTATGTATATATTGTTATAGTAAATAAACGTTATTATTTTGTATCCTTAAAACTCGTGCTGGATTCTTCGGGGCCCTTACAAAACTGGCGACGAAGGTAAAAGTGAATAGCTGTCTACACTGCTGAAGCCACCTCCCTGGATTTTTGTTGGATACAGGTTGGAAGTTGTTTTCTATTATACCATGCCTCTGTACGGACGTTTGGATGTTTTTGATGCTGCGCTGGAAAGCTGGAACCAGTACACACAACGGATGCGTTACTATTTCCGGGCAAACAATATCACTGAAAACGAGCGCCAGGTGGTCATATTGCTCACCGCCTGCGGGCCGCATACGTTTGGGGTGATTAGGAGCCTTACGTACCCAGCTGCGCCGGACACCAAAACGTTTGACGAACTTGTGAATATAGTGGGGCAACACTTTAACCCAACCCCGTCCACGATAGTCCAGCGTTACCGGTTTAATACCGCTGAGAGGACCCCTGGAGAATCCCTTGCCGATTTTTTATCCAGGCTACGCGGGATTGCGGAATACTGTGACTATGGTGAGACCTTGTCAGAAATGTTACGTGACCGTTTGGTTTGCGGTATTAACAATGCGGCCACCCAGAGAAAGTTGTTAGCGGAGCCAACATTGACTTTTCAACAGGCAATACAAATAGTCTTGTCCCGAGAGAGCGCAGAGCGAGGAGTACAGGAGCTACATGGAATGGAAGTGCATGCCTTGGGGCGCAACCCATTCCGCCCAAAAACGTCCCCCCGCACTCCTGCGGTACCTTGGGCGAGGCAACGACCAGACCGACGCCAGTGGCCATCGGACATTCCTCCCCGAAGGGAGCCTTCTCCAGAGCCAATGGATAAGGAGCCATGTCCGTGTCAGACTTGTAGGCGCCGACCCCGTCGCGGACGGCGGTCCTGGGGACGCCAGAGGCGCCGTCGTTCCGACCGAAACTGGGACCAGCCCAGGGGCCGTAACTGGGACCAGCCCAGAGGCCGTACCTTCCATGTGGATGAACCTGCGGCGACCACTCCTGAGAACGTGGAGGCGGAGGACGACTGCCTGCAGCTGCATTGTGTGGCAGCTCCCCGTGTGGCCCCCATTAAGGTGACAGTACGGATCAATGGCCACCCGCTGGAGATGGAGTTGGATACTGGCGCAGCGGTGTCCGTGATCTCCCAGAGGACATTCGACCGCATCAAGCAGGGTATACAGACCCTTACATTAACTGACTCACAGGCCAGGTTGGCCACCTACACGGGGGAACCACTGGACATTGCAGGAACTACAATGACCCCTGTTGTCTATGGACGCCAGGAGGGGCGTTTCCCACTTATCGTAGTGCGTGGCCATGGGCCCAGCCTGTTGGGTCGGGACTGGTTGCGCCATTTGCGGTTGCAATGGCAGCACATCCTCCAAACAGTTTCTGGAGGGTTGACTGAGGTGCTAGGACGATACCCAGAGGTATTCCAGCCTAGTTTGGGGAAAATAAAAGGGGCCGTAGCCCGTATCCAAGTTGAACCAGGAGCCACGCCGCGCTATTTCCGGGCGCGCCCAGTGCCTTACGCTTTGCTCGAGAAGGTAGAAGGGGAGCTCACTCGTTTGGAGAATTTGGGTATTATCAGGCCCGTCCGTTTTGCTGACTGGGCAACACCAATTGTACCAGTAATGAAGCCAGATGCCACAGTTCGCTTGTGTGGCGACTATAAACTTACAGTGAATACAGTTTCCCGACTCGACCGATACCCAATGCCTCGCATAGAGGATCTACGCGAAACTTGCAGGCGGACTCTCATTCACAAAATTAGATATGAGTCACGCCTACCTGCAGTTGGAGCTGGACCTTGCCTCCCGACCATATGTAACGATTAACACACACCGGGGCCTGTATGAATATACACGGTTGCCCTTTGGAGTATCCTCTGCCTGCGCAATTTTTCAACGTGTTATGGAGGGCATTTTGAGAGGTTTACCACGTGTGGCTGTCTACCTAGATGACGTGTTGATTACAGGGACGTCGGAGCAAGAGAATTTGGAAAATCTGGAGGCTGTCCTTAAACGCCTTTTGGAGGCTGGAGTCCGTTTACGTCACACAAAGTGCGTATTTCAGGCAAAAGAAGTAGTCTACCTAGGCTATCGGGTGGACCGCGAGGGTCTGCACCCCGTCGCAGAGAAGGTGCGTGCAATTCAACATGCCCCCACCCCGACTGACACTTCGCATCTTCGTTCTTTTCTCGGTCTCGTAAACTATTACGGGAAGTTCCTCCCCAATCTGGCAACTACGCTGGCCCCCTTACACCTGCTGCTAAAGAAAAATCACACCTGGGTTTGGGGTCAGCCGCAAGAAACCGCTTTCCGGCGGGTAAAGCAACAATTGTCGTCGTCTGGGTTACTAACCCACTATGATCCGGGAAAGCCTTTGCTCGTCACATGTGATGCATCCCCGTATGGTATTGGGGCTGTCCTGTCCCACAAGATGGAGAACGGGGCCGAGCGACCGATAGCTTTCGCCTCCCGCACATTGACTGCAGCGGAGAAAAAGTACGCGCAGATCGAGAAGGAGGGCCTGGCAGTGGTTTTCGCGGTGAAACGCTTCCACCAGTATGTGTACGGCCGCCATTTCACTATCGTGACTGATCATAAGCCCCTGCTGGGACTCTTCAGAGAGGATAAGCCAATACCGCCCATTGCTTCTGCACGGATCCAGCGCTGGGCTTTGTTGCTTGCTGCATATGAGTATTCTCTGGAGCACAAACCAGGTACGCAGATAGCAAATGCCGACGCACTGAGCCGATTGCCTTTATCAACCGGCCCCATGTCGACCCCCACGACCGGTGAGGTGGTCGCAACCCTAAATTTTATGGGCACCTTGCCTGTCACGGCATCACAGGTCCGTGAGTGGACCCAGACGGAGCCAGTCCTGTCAAAGGTTCGGCACATAGTCCTGTATGGTGGGCAGCATAGACAGCTCCCAGGCGAGTTGCGGGCATTTTCCTCCAAGCTGTCAGAGTTCAGCGTGGAAGACGGCATCCTCTTGTGGGGGACGCGTGTGATTGTCCCGGAAAAAGGCCAGGGGCTGATATTATCAGACTTGCACAATGGGCATCCGGGCGTGACCAAGATGAAAATGTTGGCCCGGAGTTATGTCTGGTGGCCAGGCCTTGACACCGACATTGAGAAGGTGGCCCAAAACTGCTCCATTTGCCAGGAGCATCAGAAGCTTCCGCCGGCCGCGCCCCTACATCACTGGGAATGGCCAGGGCGGCCTTGGGCACGCTTACATGCAGATTTCGCAGGCCCTTTTCAGGGATCCATGTTCCTTCTACTAATTGACGCCCAGTCCAAATGGCTGGAGGTGCATAATATGCAGGGGACAACGTCCTGCGCAACAATTGAAAAAATGCGTTTATCATTTAGCACGCATGGCCTCCCCGAGGTGCTGGTCACGGATAATGGCACTCCATTCACGAGTGAGGAGTTTGCTAGGTTTACAAAGACGAACGGCATCCGCCATATCCGCACTGCCCCTTACCACCCAGCTTCAAATGGGTTGGCAGAGCGTGCAGTGCAAACATTCAAAAGAGGCCTAAAGAAGCAGTCTTCCGGATCAATGGACACGAGACTGGCTCGGTTTTTGTTTACGTACAGGACCACCCCCCATACAGTGACTGGGGTAGCTCCCGCAGAACTCCTAATGGGCCGGAGACTTCGCACCCGCCTTAGTATGGTCTTCCCGGACATTGGCGCAAAGGTACGCCGCACACAAGAACGGCAGGGACCGGGATTGTCTCGGCATCGTCCGATTCGGCAGTTTGCGCCCGGTGACCCAGTATTCATGCGAAATTTTGCTGGTGGTGCCCAATGGGTTCCTGGTGTAATCTTTCGCCAAACGGGCCCTATATCGTACCAAGTGCAAGCCCAGGGTCGTCTCCAGCGAAAACATGTAGACCACGTCCGGTCCAGAAGATCATCCCCGCAAAAGATTCCCCGCCCCCGGAGCTCAGTTCAACAGCGGCAAAGACCAGAAACAAGGGAAGGTAGTCCTCCAAATCTTCCACTGGTGCCTCACTCGAAGCCTGCGCAGGTCGTGACGGGGCCGAATGGGGATAGAGACGCTGACATGACGGAGGCAGCAGACTCTGACTCCGAGATGGAGACACAGGATGAATCAGAGGGGGAATCCTCGGGTCCACAGGCCGTGGATGTACAACCGCGCCGTTCATCACGGAAGCGCCGGTCTCCGTCTCGTTATACGCCGCCTGATCCAGCACCGCGTGCAAATGGCGTCCGGCCTGCGGCCAAACGAGTTCGACGCTTTCCTTCGCCAGGGCCTACGGTGGATTCCTTGGACTTTGGGGGGGAGGGATGTTATAACCTGCCTACTGACGATTGGCTGGGGACTAATGACTATCCCACAATCCTATGGGAGTATGAACTTCCCCAATGAGGGGGGCGGAGAAACTCCTACTATAAATAAGCTGACCAGTCCAGGAACCAGGAGGAAGGAGAAGGTAGCAAGGGAAGTTACTGCTACTGTTATGTATATATTGTTATAGTAAATAAACGTTATTATTTTGTATCCTTAAAACTCGTGCTGGATTCTTCGGGGCCCTTACAAAATAAGGTCACTGGTAATAAAATAATCCTGAAGGGTTTGTGAAGACACTGGATCTTTGGAGTCGAAGAGGTTCATATAACCATGGTAATAAAATGATTAGAAGAGATTGAGAATATTTAAATATATTTTGCTGTGCCCATGGTGTTAATCTCATGTCTCTTGAACATATCTTTGATATGCTATTATCTAGTGGTCGCAGACAGAGATCAAAGTTGGAAATAGTACCAGAGTTGTGAATCACTATGTGCTACATTAGATTGTGGAGTGTGGTGTACCAGTAAATAATAAGTAAGTAAAGTCGCCATAGTCCCAGAAGGCCACAGACTGCTTTCCCCTTTGAGGGGGGGGGGGGGGGGGAGAGCTGACTGGTGGTGATTTAACCTGAGGGTCGCCACACCTCAGGCGAGGGGCAAGGTTTAGAAGGGTGGGCCTTTGTGAATAACCGCAGCCGGTCCAGGGATTGAACCCGGCACGGTTGGCCTTGCTCTACATCACGAACCAGCTGCCCGGCCAACTGAGCGAAACCAGCCCCCGCCCAGTATTCAATACTGGAACTGTGAAATATGAAGCCTGCATTGAATCGTGTAATACAAACTCGATAAAGACCCATGAACATGTACTGTGGAGTGTGACATGCTTGAACACACATACTGATTGTGAAGCATGATATATCATTATAGACCTGATTCTGCATTATCACAACTGTACATGTGTACTCTGGCGTTCAAAGTAATTGGACAATTTAGAACAAGGAAGATCAAAAGAGTGCTGATTCTGTCACTGTTTCCTGTTGACGTGTCGATTACATTACTATTTTGTATTGGAGTTTGGGCTGTAGAGCTGTTGGAGTGCAGAATCGAATCCTATTCTGTTTAGGGGTGTGTTATTCTGTAACAGCTCTGTGTTGGAGTATGGATTCTCTGTCACGTTCCGTATTGGAAAATGGACAACTTGGGCCACAAAATTGGATGTTGCAGAACCATTAGGATTTCTACCAATGATGTGATGGCACAAAAAGGGGAATTCTCATCATATTAATTAATCCTGCCGATTGGCGGCGCTGGTCAGGTGGGGTTCCACAGCACACCCTGTGGCGGGGCAGTGAATGGCAGACCGCAACTTCAGGGTTCCTGTGTTAATTTGCGCATTCACTAAATCCTGGGATTGGTGCCCAATTCAGAGAGTTAGTAACACTGAACTTCGAAAATTCAGGTCGCCATTAAAGGTCAATCCTCGCTTATTGGGGAATAAGCCTTTTAAAGGCAATTTGAATAATAATTATTGATGAACAACTCATTTGGCCCAGCAGGAACAAATGAAACGTTGTGAACAATTTTTCATTATGAACAATTACTAACTGTTTTAAATAGGGTTTTCTCAATGTTTATTTTTTTAAAGTTTGTTCATGATATATCAACTGCCATCTGAACCACATATGTATAGGACAATCCTCATTTTTCTCTCTGTAACATTTTTAATAAGTGGGTTGATGTCTGTCATTCCCTGGTTTGCTGTCTGTGAACATTCTTCAATGTGATTGGCTCCTTTCCCGGACCTCCTTTTGCTATCGGATGTCCTCGAAGAATTGTGTCCCTTCAATCAAGAGCTTCCTCCAAGTAGGTTTATTCTGAGCAAAGGTCTCCCAGGCATTGACGACTATGTTGCATTTCTTGAGGTAGGCCTTCATCGTGCCTTTGAAGCACTTCCTTTGTCCTCCTCTTGGTCAGAAGCCTTCCTTGAGCTCAGCAAAGAAGCTTTGCTTTGGAAGTGGGGACTGACATCCTGAGCACATGGCCAGCCCAGTGGAGTTGGTTTCGGATGATCATGGCCTCGATCCTGGTGCTCTTGGCTTCTTCAGGGACACTGATGTTAGTTACCCCTGTCCTCCCAGCTGATGTGGAGAATCCATCTCAGACAGCACTGATGGTACCTCTCCAGGGCTTTGAGGTGGTGGCTGTACATAGTGGATTCACCGCTCCCCGACACCAAAATCGGGTTCGGCGATGGGGTGGAGAATCCCTGAATATGTCAATAGCAGGGGTGACGCCGCTTCCGCAATGCTCCACCCCCCTGAAAACCGGCGTACTCTAGGAGCACGCCACGCCACGTACCCACAGCCTCAGGCCATTGCCTGAGACTCGCCCCGCGATGCTCCGTCCCCGACCGGCCGAGTTCCCGACGGCGTGGGACTCTCATGGTCTCACCCGTCGAGAACTTAGCGTGGCGGCTTCGGACTCAGTCCGGCGGCACCACGGTCGGGGGAGGGCCAATCCACAGGCGGGGGTGGGGGGGGGGGGGGGGGCTTTATTTGGGGCTGGGGGCACTGAGGGCAGGCGGTCCGGGGCACGCGAGCGGCAGAAGGGGGGGGTACTATTTTTGCGGTCCGTGTCCGCGGGCTGAGTCCACCATGAAGCACGCGCGGCCGCTGCAGGCCGCCACTGTGCACCTGCGCGACCACGGAACCAGAAATGCTCAGGGTCGTATTGGCAGCTAGAGCTGGGAGCTCTACACTGCCTCCCTGGCTAGCCCCCAGCAAAATGGCGAATCGGTGGCCGTTTGTACCAGTTTTCCTGGCATCAAACACCACCGTTTTCACGCCGGCGTGGGGGCTTAGTCTCCCAAACGGAGAAACTAGCCCCACGTTTCTGAGTTGTGTAGAAGAGTTGGGAGGATGACTACCATTGTACACAATGATCTTGGTGTCAGCGCGGATGTTGCGGTGGTCAAAGACTCTCCTCCTTAGGCCTCCGGAGGAGGCGCCCGCAGATTGGACTCGGTGTTGGATCTCCGCATCGATATCAGTCTTAGATGAGAGGTGGCTCTTCAGGTTGGGGAAATTTTCCACATTTGGAAGTATTCATCCAGTGATCTTGATGGAGGGAGAGACCGGACCTTGCCCTGGGGCAGGTCGGAAATTATTCTGCATCAGAATGCGGACTGTCTATAACAATTGAGTGCGGACCCAATCACTGGTTTGAATAAGAGTGTATACTCTCGATAACTGTCCTGCTTTGGATTGTATTTGCTACTGTTGTCATGTAATGCAGTGCAAACTGATTTCCTGTTCTATATTGGACTATATTGGACTCTATTAATGCTCTGTATTGGAGTGTAAATTCTATTGCTATTCTGATCTGGAATGTAGATGCTATCAATGCTCTGTATTGGAGTGTAAATTCTATTGCTGTTTTGCTGTGGAATACAGTGTCTTCATTGCTATGTTGAGATCAAACTTGCATTTACAGTGCTAGTGACAATATAGTCTGTAAATATAAGCCACATTTCACATCACAACAGTGACATCTGTTTGTTGGGCTTGAGTTGGTAAAGGTTCACAAACTCATATCGCCAACAGGGCCAACCCAGACTTTACTTGAGCCCTCCAAGCAGATAGAACTGGATTTGCATTAACCCCACCTGCCCAACTCTATTTTGAAGGAAGGGGTTGGGGGAGAGAGGAACCTTTGAGAAGGAGCATTAAAAATAACTGCAAGAATTGCCCTCATGCCTCCATTCTGATGGGAAGCAGGCTGGAACGGTGCAAATTGCAGTGTCGAGGTGTCCATTGTGGGTCTGAAAGGAGGAGCAGTATTTCTCTGTCCTTATCTGGAAGTTACAGGACGTCCCGTGCCTAGAACTGTGCCCCTTCCTTCCCACGACACCCTAAGGTTGCCACCGCCCCTTGGGCCTATTGCCGGAGTTTCCATCACATGACTACCTGCGTCCTGCCTGTTTAGGCGGTGGCACAGTGGTATTGTCCCTTGACCAGTAATCCAAAGGATCAGGGTAATGCCTGGGGTCGAATCCCACCACAGCAGATGGTGGAATTTAAAAATACAATTAAATATCTGGAAATAAAAATCTAACTTTTGTGAGGGCCACGGAGAATCCAGCACGAGTTGAAGGATAGAAAGAAATAACATTTATTTACAATAACATATATCTATACAACAGCAGCAGTAACTCCCTTGCTGCTCACTCCTCTCTAGCTGGGTCCAAACTGGCCAGCTCTATTTAAGCAGGGAATCTGCGAATGATTTCTCCGCCCCCCCCTCATTGGGGAAGCTCATACTCCCTAAGGATTGTGGGATTGCCATTAGTCCCCAGCCAGTTGTAAGCAGGCAGGTTATAACACTGACGATGACTATGAAACCATTGCTGATTGTCATAAAGTCCCATCTGGTTCACTAATGTCCTTTAGGGAAGGAAATCTGCCGTCTTTACCCGGTCAGGCCTACATGTGACTCCACGTCCACAGTAATGTGATTGACTCTTAAATGCCGACTGAAATTGCCCAGCAAGACATTCAGTTGTATTCAACCGCTACAAATGGAACAAAAAGGAATGAGACCGTCTGGCAGCGTCCTAGGCACCGGACACAACAATAGTAAACCCAGCCCTTTCGACCTTGAACAGTCCTCCTTACTAACATCTGGGGGCTTGTGTCGAAATTCATACTAACCAGCCCTGTCGACCTTGAACAGTCCTCCTTACTAACATCTGGGGGCTTGTGTCGAAATTCATACTAACCAGCCCTGTCGACCTTGAACAGTCCTCCTTACTAACATCTGGGGAGGAGGGGCTTGCCAGGTAGAGCAGAGACGAGGGGTCCCCGGGGGCCTCCCCAAGGTTGAGGAGGATGGGGGGGGGGTCAGGAAGGGTGGGAGAGGGGGGGAGATCTGAGCAGTCAGTCGAAATGGCGCCCCGATCTGCCAGGAACCTTTCCTCATGCTGATTTTCGGCTCACCAGCTGGTTAATCCTTCCAAGTGCGGCCTTGCGGGAGAGAAACTCCGTGAGGCAAAGTGCCGTTGAATATCTGGATGTTTATCGGCACCACAGTCGCCATCAAGCACCCCGCGGAACGCGCCGGAAACCAGACATCAAAATCGTTCGAGTGAATCTCGCCCGCGATATTCAACCCCAACCTGGGTTTGCCTACAGCAGCGTCCCAAAGGCCTCACCAGCCAGTAACCTGCTCAAAACGGGAGAGCTACTGTCGGGTGGTGGGGGGACAGTTGTTTTGGGTGGTCAGTATTAAAGAGCCGGCTGTGAAGAAGCTGTTGAGGCTGGGGGTCAGCGGAAATCTTCACAGCTGAGAGCGACAGATTTTTTTTTTTGAAGCGAGACTAATAATAATCATCTTTTTATTGTCACAGGTAGACACTGCAATGAAGTTACTGTGAAAAGCCCCTAGTCGCCACACTCCGGCGCCTGTTCGGGTACACAGAGGGTGAATTCAGAATTCTCAGCCGGTACGGGAATTGGGCCCGGGCCGCTGGCCTTGTTTTGCATTACAAACCGGCTGTCTAGCCCACTGAGCTAAACCAGCCCCAGGGATATAGAACCAAGGCTGATAGATGGAGTTATAGCGCAGACTCGAGGGGCCGAATGGCCTCCTCCTGATCCTACATGTTTGGTTTGTGACCTCCAAATCCTCAGTCAAGGCAGTGAGTTCAGCTCTGCTTTCCTCTCCCAATGTTGCGAATTGCATTGCCAGGAGATGGATCAGACATCTGTAGCTCAGCATTCTCTCTGACTGACACTTCCCTCTAAATCCACCTGCTGGCAGTTTTCCCCTGATTCCGCACCATGCAGATCATCATGAATAATTGACTCAGCACTCGTGGGAGAGGCAGATTTGCAAACACCGAAAGCTCCAAGCATTCAAGCGTTCCGAGTCTATTGCTAGCATAAGGCCGGGTTCTGTACCATCCTGTAGCAAGGGAATGCGGGTGGTTGGACAGTACAGGAAAGATGGACCGAATGGCCTCCTTCTGTTCTGTATGATTCCATGATTGGCCCAAATTGAATCATACTCTGGGCTAAGCTTTGGAATTCATTAACCGCAATCTCACAGCCAAAATCATCCATGCCATAGGAATCTAGAATATAGGAGCTGGAGGAGGCCATTCAGCCCTTTGAGTCTGCTCTGCCTTTCAATATGGTCATGGGTGATCCTCTATCTCAATACCATACTCCCTCGCTCTTATTGCACAACAGCGCTATACTTTGAGGAAGTGTTCGGGTTCGAGATCAGTAAGGTACCAAATGTGTTATTTTAATGAGAATGTTTGTATTCATGAGTCAGAGAGTCACACAGCACAGAAACACAGGAGGAGATGGTCAGCAGTTTCAAATTCCTAGGGGTGCACATCTCCAAAAATCTGTCCTGGTCCACCCACGTCGACGCTACCACCAAGAAAGCACAACAGCACCTATACTTCCTCAGGAAACTAAGGAAATTCGGCATGTCCACATTGACTCTTACCAACTTTTACAGATGCACCATAGAAAGCATCCTATCAGGCTGCATCACAGCCTGGTATGGCAACTGCTCGGCCCAGGACCGCAAGAAACTTCAGAGAGCCGTGAACACAGCCCAGTCCATCACACGAACCCGCCTCCCCATCCATTGACTCCATCTACGCCTCCCGCTGCCTGGGGAAAGCGGGCAGTATAATCAATGACCCCTCCCACCCGGCTTACTCACTCTTCCAACTTCTTCCATCGGGCAGGAGATAAAGAAGTCTGAGAACACGCACGAACAGACTCAAAAACAGCTTCTTCCCCGCTGTCACCAGACTCCTAAACGACCCTCTTATGGGCTGACCTGATTAACACTACACCCTGTATGCTTCATCCGATGCCGGTGCTTATGTAGTTACATTGTACATGTTGTGTTGCCCTATTATGTATTTTCTTTTATTCCCTTTTCTTCTCATGTACTTAATGATCTGTTGAGCTGCTCGCTGAAAAATACTTTTCACTGTACCTCGGGACACGTGACAATAAACAAATCCAATCCAATCCAATCCAATCTCCCCGTACCCCTTGACACATTTAGAGTGTAAAAATCTATCTATTACCTTCTTCCGGTATATTCAGTCTGCGGGATTCCGCGTCGACGGGATCCTAGGCTTCGCCAGCGGCGCACCCACGCTCGTAGGTTCCCCGACGGCGTGGGGTTGGCCACAATGGGAAACCCCCATTGGCCGGCAGCGGGAACGGAGAATCCCGTTGCCGGTGGGAGCAACCGGCGGCAGAAAACGAGATTGGCGGGGCGCAGAATCACGGCCAGCGACTTGGCCTCCACAGCTTCCCTGCGGTAGAGAATGCCGCAGCTTCACCACCTTCTGAGTAAAGAAGTTTCTCCTTAAGTCTCAAGGGCCCAATTCTATCTTATTCCAATTAAGGGGCAATTCAGCGTGGCCAATCCACCTACCCTGCACATCTTTTTGGGTTGTGGGGGGTGAGACCCTCGCAGATACAGGGAAAATGTGCAAACTCCCCACGGACAGTGACCCGGGGCCGGGATCGAACCCGGGTCCTCAGCGGCGTGAGGCAGCAGTGCTAACCACTGTGCCGCCATACCACCCCCGGTTTCAATATTCATTTTGTTTTTACCATTTGATCTTGATGACCTTTCTCCTAACAGATGAGTGATTAAGCATTTTCTATAATCGGTTGTGAAATATTCGCCACGTATTAAATGTATTTTATCTCATTCATGGGTCTTGATTAGTGAACGAGCCTGATTTCCACCTTGCGGCTCACTGAGATGAACAAGGGCCACTCACCAGCCCATCACTGGCATAGAATCTGAATTGAGGTTTATGGAATTTAATGATTTAAAGCCACGGGGCACGAATGGCCCATTAAACCCGTCCAGTCTCTTCGACTCTCAATGATCTGTGACCCATAAACCCACTTTTGCCCCATATCCCCCAAGACCTTTGGTAAACAAAAGCCTTATCAATCTCAAATTTCAAGTTAGCAATTGATCTAGTATTGAATGCCACTTGTAGAAGAGACTACCAAAGTTCTACAACTTCCCTGTATGTAGATCCGTTTTCAAATTTTTATCATTCATTGAATGTGGGTGTGCGGCTGGACCAGCATTTATTGCCCTTCCCTAATTGCCCTTTGACTGAGTGGCTTTCTGGGCCATTTCAGAGTCAACCACATTGCTGAGGATCTGGAGTCACATGTAGGCCAGACCAGGCAAGGGCGGTAGATTTTGTTCCCCAATGGACATTAATAATAATAACAACAATCTTTATTGTCACAAATAGGCTTACATTAACACTGCAATGAAGTTACTGTGAAAATCCCCTAGTCGCCACATTCCGGCGCCTGTTCGGGTACACAGAAGGAGAATTCAGAAAATCCAGTTCTCCTAACAAGCACGTCTGTCGGGACTTGTGGGAGGAAACCGGAGCACCCGGAGGAAACCCACGCAGACACGGGGGAGAACGTGCAGACTCCGCACAGACAGTGACCCAAGCCGGGAATCAAGCCTGGGACCCTGGCGCTGTGAAGCAACAGTGCTGACCACTGTGCTACCGTGTGAACCAGAAGGGTTTTTATGGCAATCGGCAATGGTTTCATGATGAATTCTAATGGGCTAAACCTTTTACCATCATGTCAAATCAGGGCATCAATTCTGTCCTCAAATGTTCAGCACTTAACGACTGTACAATGTAATCAATTCATTTCCAAATGGCTCTGGGAAGCTGCGTCTCAAATTCATCTCAATCATCTAGAATTTAAAGTGTGTGCAAGTATGTTCTGACGGGTTTTATTCAGATGGAGTTGCTGAATCAACAATGAGGTGCTCCATGCATTTAGCACAGCTATTTTTACCTAAGGCTTCATGGGAGCCTTGATCCATTGTTAATCCTGATTAAAGGCCGGCTTGGCTCGGCAAAGTAGTCTTGTGTTTATGAAGATTGATTATTCTTGCCTCAAATAAAATCTATTCCGAGATGAGTTGAAACTAGTTGTTCACATGACGCTAATGGCACATTAAAGATGTACTTTTACTGGCTTTCATCTCCTGCCAAGTCCTTGTGCCTAATGTTATACATTACATAATCTTCGTTAGAAAACTGATTCCAACTCCGTGTTGGCCTCTAGAAAAGAAATGTCCTCGGATGGGAGGGCAGTGGGGGGAGGGAGGCGGTGGACAATTTAGCAGAGGATGTTGAGATTATAAAGGGATTACGTACAACAATATGAATTAGGACCATGAATTGGCCACTTGGCCCGTCAAACCTGCTCCGCCATTCAGTAGGATCATGGCTGATCTGATTGTAACCCCAGCCCCACATTCCTGCCTGCCCCCCGATAACCTTTCCTCCCCCCCCCCCCCCCTTGCTGATCAAGAATCTATCCAGCTCAGCTATAAAAATAATGGAAGATTCCACTTCCACCGCCTTTTGCGGGAGAGTGTTCCAGAGACCCATGACCCTTTGAGAGAAATCAATTCTCCTCTTCTCTGCCTTAAGTAAGCACGGTGGCGCAGTGGTTAGCACTGCTGCCTCACGGCGCCGAGGTCCCAGGTTCGATCCCGGCTCTGGGTCACTGTCCGTGTGGAGTTTGCACATTCTCCCCGTGTCTGCGTGGGTTTCGCCCCCCACAACCCAAAGATGTGCAGGGTAGGTGGATTGGCCACGCTAAATTGCCCCTTAATTGGAAAAAATGAATTGGGTACTCTAAATTTTTTATTTTTCAAATCTCTACCTTAAATGAACAACCCCTTAGTTTTAAACAGTGACCTCCTAGTTCTAGATTCGTCAACAAGAGGAACAACATCCTCTCCACAGCCACCCTGTCAATAGTCCTCAGGATCGAAACGGTCTTGATCAAGACACCTCTTATTCTTCTAAATTCGAGTGGATACAAACCTAACCTCTCCTCATAAGACAACCCTCCTATTCCTGGTATTAGTCTGGTAAAACTTCTCTCAACTATTTCCAACACATTTCCCCATCCTTCTTTAAATAAGGAGACCAATATTGTACACAATACTCCAGATGTGATCTCACTAATTCCTGTACAATTGAGGCATAATCTCAATCTCATAATTGAGGCATATAGGGGCAGCACGGTAGCATAGTGGTTAGCACTGTTGCTTCACAGCCCCAGGGTCCCAGGTTCGATTCCAGGATTGGGTCACTGTCTGTGCCGAGTCTTCATGTTCCCCCCGCGTCTGCCTGAGTTTCCTTCAGGTGCTCCGGTTTCCTCCCACAGTCCAAAGATGTGCGGGTTAGGTGGATTGGCCGTGATAAATTGCCCTTAGTGTCCAAAAAGGTTTAGTGGGGGTTACGGGGATAGGGTAGAGACGTGGGCTTGAGTAGGGTGCTCTTTGTAAGGGCTGGTGCAGACTCGATGGGCCAAAAGGCCTCCTTCTGCACTGTAAATTATTTGATTCCATGATAATCTCCCTACATTTGTAAATGGATTCCCCTCACAATAAACGATAATATTCGATCAGCTTTCCTAATTACTTGCTGTACCTGCATATTAGCCGTTTGTGAATCATGCACAATGGCAACCAGGTCCCTCTGCATCTCAGAGCTCTGATATCTCTCACCATTTCGATTATTTTTTATTCTTCCTGCCAAAATGGTCAATTTCATGTTTACCACATTATACTCCATTTGCCAGAGTTTTGCCCACTCACTTAACCCTTTGTCGCTTCCATACGTCCTCTTCACAATTTACCTTCCTACCTATCTTTGTGTCATCTGCAAATTTAGTAACCCTTCATTAACCAGCCTTCATCCAAGTCATTTATATAAATTATAAAATGTTGAGGCCCCAGCACTGATCCCCGAGGCACACGATCTGCCAACCAGAAAGCCTCACGTATGCCAACTCTCTCTTTCCTGTTAGCAAACCGATCTTCAATCATGCCAATGGCACCACTGCCTCACAGCGCCAGGGACCCAGATTCAATTCTGACTGTCTGTGCGGAGTTTGCACATTCTCCCCATATCTATCTGCGTGGGTTTCCTCCGGGTACTCCGGTTTCCTCCCACAGTCCAAAGATGTGCAGGTTAGGTGAAATGGCCATGAAATTGCCCCTTGGTGTCCAACGATGTGAAAGTTAGATGAGGTTACGGGGATAGGGTAAGGGTATGGACCTGGGTAGGGTGATCTTTTGGTGCAGACACTATGAGCCAAATGGCCTCAATCTGCATTGTAGGGATCTATGAAATATGTCACCCCCTACATCATGAGCTTTTTTGTTCTGCATTAACTTTTGATGTGGCACCTTCTCAAATGCCTTCTGGAAATCTCAGTACAGTGCATCTACCGGTTCCCCTTTATCCACGATACATGTGATTCCTTCGAAGAACCCCAATAAATTGGTTAAACATGATTTCCCTTTCACAAAGCCAATCGCAAAGGTTTGTACATCCGAAACATTTTAGTCACATGACACCAAAGAGAAAGTTTGGGAGTACGAGGGTTGTTGCCGTCAGCTGCTGAGCAGCTGAGGGGGTGGGCAGGGGGAGTGAGGTTCTGCGTGGTGGGATGTGTTTAAACTACAGGGGGCTTTTTTCAAACAAAGGAAGGCCTAATTTGTCGCAGCCATTTTTTTGCAGCAGGAACGGGGCCACAAAGATCTGTTAGGTCAAGCCCACCATGAGAAATAAACACCACTGGGGTTTAAAAGGGTCTTGGAGCTATCAGCTGTTGCCTTTTTTACCTGCTATAAATATGGCAGTCAATAAGGCTGCCCTTCTTTCTTTAGATATCGATATTATATTGCTCAGAGTCGCCAGGTATCAAATGATACCACCACAAGGTTCAGCCGGATATCGATCAAAGAGCCAAACAACCAGTTAGTTAGTTCAAGATCAATGGTACTTTATTTACACACAAGATTAACTTACACATGCAACATAAACACTACTAGTTAAACTACACCTAACAACTAAGACAACCTGTACTTAACTTCAGGCACCCGGCTTAGGTCAGAGGAACAGTGGCCTTTGTTCGAAATTGTATCTACTGGGTCTGGAGACATAACTGCTGCTCAGCTGGGCTCATCGGTCTGTAGCGAGCGTTGAACTTGAACTTGCTTCTGGTGGTGCTGCAATTGGAGATAGACGTTGCTGGAGCACCAGGTCCAAGAGAGATCGAACACATGGCGGTCTCTCTCTTTATCCTTGGGGAGTTTCGCGCTCTTTTGGGCGGTCCTTAGGTTTGGACCCCATTAATTGGGCAGTTCCCGATCACTGTCTTCGATCTGAGCCAATAAAGGGGTGGGTGCCTTGATGGCTGGGCGTGTCCTAAGCGGTCATTGACCCTGTTGTTGATGCTTCCTGAGTAAAGGGAGTGGCGCCGAAATGTCTGGACTTGTATCGGTTACTCGAGTATCAATCCTTTGTCTTACGGAGATGGGCCATCAAAATGCTAATCGGCTGGGGGTTTCGATGCTGTCCGGATTCTCTGCTCACAAATATACATTCAGGCTCTGAGCCTGCCTGAACCTTACATTGCCCACATTTCCCTTTAGGCTTTGCGAACGTCCATGTTTCTTGCTGTAAGTGGCCTTCCCAGATGGCTGCACAGTCATCAGGCCGAGGTCCAAAGCAGACAATACTGCCTCGGAGCTCACAGCCCTAGAATCTTGTCCCGTGACCCCCACAAGGAGCCGTGACCCGCAGTTTGGGAAGCTCTGCAAATAGACGTTTGGAGATCCTTTCACTTGTGGAGTTGATCAGAACCGGGGGCCTGAAATATAAGGTAGTCTCTCAAAGTCAAAAATGGGAATTCAGGCGAGAAGCCTTTGCCCAGCAAGAGGCGAGATTTCAGAATGTGCTACAGCAGAGATTGATTGAGGTGAATAATATAAATATACTTAAGGGGAAGGTGGATTTTTCAGGAAGGAGTAGCGGAATATGCTGACTGGATTCCATGACGAAGGAGTGGGAGGAAGTTCACCTGGAGCGCTGTAATGTGATGGTGGCGAGGAGTCACATAGCGAGACTTCCCGGCCTCCCCGCCGGGTGTTTCTTGGCGGCGGGAGGCGGCACGTCATTCGCTGCTGGCAGGATCCTCTGCTCTCGCTGCGTCAGTGGGATTTCCCATTGAAGCCACCCCACGTTGCCTGGGAAACCCACCCGCAGGGACCAGAGAATTCCCCCCACCAGCAAGCGGCGGAGAATTCCGGCTCCCGTTGCTGTGGCAACATGCACATTTACATGCATGTTGCAGTCCTGTTTGGCCACGTTGTGAACATACCTTCGTTGGCCATCAAGGCACGGGGTGGGACTTGAACCAAAAGCTTCTGGTTCAGAGGCAGCAATGACCTCCTGTGGTGTAATTCTATCTAAAAATCCTTTTCAGGTTTGTGTGATGAATCTAAGAAATTGTTATATCTTATATTTTATATTCGCCGCACAAGTGTGATTGATAACCCTGGTTTTAGATGAGTACAGGCAGAATGTCTGCTAAAGCTGTGATTGAGGGGTCGTAAAAGTAAAGGTGATATTGATTTTAACCATTTACCTGTTTACAGATAGATGGCTAATGGAACATTGTTTTGATTTTGGATAATTCCTGGTGAGTAGATAATGTATGAGGGATTAGTGCTTAGTCCTGGATAAACAGGCCATGGAACATCTTAGTGGGAGAAGACTGAAAAATGCTTTGTAATTAAGGGGGTGAGCCAGGTTTGTCTGTAGTTTTGCAGTTTGCCACAGGATTTTAGTCTGACAAGACAGGGCTTCAGCTGGCTCCTGGAAGGCTCTCTCCAAGGTCTTTATACAGAGAATAGCAAGTAAACCTGATTGTTAACTTTATTTATAGGAGGTCTTTGAACGATATTGATTTGCTTAATTGGAATATACATACAGTTGCAAGTGTAGGGAGTATTTTTTTATTTATGAACTGTTGCAACTATTGACTGTAAAGCTGTTACTTTGTTGATGATGTGATTGATTCTGTATTTAAATTAAAGTTTGTCTTAAAGTTGGTCGGTGTTATCACTCCTGCGGCGAAGTATCCTTTCCTCGCAGTTTTGCAATTGCAAATTGTTGGGTTTCTCCACCGGGATCCTAACATGCGGCATTAAGACATGCAGACCAGAAGGTTTGATGTCTTGGTCTATGCTGAATTAGCCGGGCAGGTCCTACAATCTCTGCCATACTCCCAAACTCTTTGTCCTGGCTCTGGCTCTGCCTGTATTGCCTGGCCCCTTCGCCCATCATTGGTGATTGTGTCTTTCGGCCCATCATTCCTGTGCTTGCTGTTTGAGAGAAACCTCTGACGAATCCCGCACTCCCGCCCTTTCCCGGTAGCCCTGTGAACCATTTCTCCAAGTATTTTTTCCAATTCCTGTTTGGGAATTGCTGTCGATTCTGCTTCCACTTCGCCTCCAGGTCAGATCACAGCAACTCGCAGAAACAACAAAAACATCCTTCTCCTCTTCCCTCTGGTTCTTTTGACAATTAAATTCAATCTTTATCCCTCAATAGTTACTAGTGTCTACCACAAGGATCTGTTTTGGTGCCACTGCTGTTTGCCATTTTTATAAATGACCTGGAGGAGGGCGTAGAAGGGTGGGTGAGTAAATTTGCAGATTACACTAAAGTTGGTGGAGTTGTGGACAGTGCGGAAGGATGTTACAAGTTACAGAGGGACATAGATAAGCTGCAGCGCTGGGCTGAGAGGTGGCAAATGGAGTTTAATGCAGAAAAGTGTGAGGTGATTCATTTTGGAAGGAATAACAGGAAGACAGAGTACTGGGCTAATGGTAAGATTCTTGGCAGTGTGGATGAGCAGAGAGATCTCGGTGTCCATGTGCATAGATCCCTGAAAGTTGCCACTCAGGTTGAGAGGGTTGTTAAGAAGGCGTACAGTGTGTTAGCTTTTATTGGTGGAGGGATTGAGTTTCGGAGCCATGAGGTCATGTTGCAGCTATACAAAACTCTGGTGCAGCCGCATTTGGAGTATTGCGTGCAATTCTGGTCGCCGCATTATAGGAAGGATGTGGAAGCATTGGAAAGGGTGCAGAGGAGATTTACCAGAATGTTGCCTGGTATGGAGGGAAGATCTTATGAGAAAAGGCTGAGGGACTTGAGGCTGTTTTCGTTAGAGAGAAGAAGGTTAAGAGGTGAATTAATTGAGGCATACAAGATGATCAGAGGATTAGATAGGGTGGACAGTGAGAGCCTTTTTCCTCGGATGGTGATGTCTAGCACGAGGGGACATAGCTTTAAATTGAGGGGAGATAGATATAAGACAGATGTCAGAGGTAGGTTCTTTACTCAGAGAGTAGTAAGGGCATGGAATGCCCTGCCTGCAACAGTAGTGGACTCGTCAACACTAAGGGTATTCAAATGGTCATTGGATAGACATATGGACGATAAGGGAATAGTGTAGATGGGCTTTAGAGTGGTTTCACAGATCGGCGCAACATCGAGGGCCGAAGGGCCTGTACTGCGCTGTAATGTTCTATGTTCTATTACTGATCCTTTTGCCAGTATAAACACTTTCTCACTCTCTACTCCATCAGAACCTTCATAGATTGATAGAATCATAGAATTTACAGTGCAGAAGGAGGCCATTTGGCCCATCGAGTCTGCACCAGCCCTTGGAAAGAGGACCCTACTTAAGCCCACACCGCCACCCTATCCCCATACCACAGTAACCCTACCTAACCTTTTTGGACACTAACAACAATTTTAGCACGGCCAATCCACCTAACCTGCACATCTTTGGACTGTGGGGGGAATCCGGAGCACCCGGAGGAAACCCACGCAGACACGGGAGAACGTGCAGACTCGGCACTGACAGTGACCCAAGCCGGGAATCAAACCCAGATCCCTGGCGCTGTGAGGCAACAGAGCTAACCGCTGATTCATGATTCAGAACACCTCTATTAAATTGGGCCTTGTCCTTCACTGCTCTGAGGAGAACACTGCCTGGTTTTCCAATCTTTCCACTTAACTCAAGTCCCTTATTCTTGACTGGTACCATTCTAAGAAATCTACTCCGTCCCGCTCCCTACTCCTGCTCCCCACCAAAGACTTTACATCCTTCCTATAGTACATTGCTGCCCGTTTCCAGGGTGATTGAAGATAAAAGTAGGGAGCCTATTTTTCAGTTGTACAGGACACTGGCGAGACCATAACTGGAGTACTGTGTATAGCATTGTTCTCATTATTTAAGGAAGGATGTTGTCATGTGAGAGTACCTTTAAGAAATGGGTGTTTAAGAAATGTACCTTTAAGAAATGGGTGTTTATCAGTGATGTGGAGCTGGGCTGTCTGTCAGCTTTTTAGTTTTGTTTTAGGCTGTTTGCTGCAGGGTGTGTTTTAGTTTTGTTTCCACTGTTGGAGCTGAAGCCAGACAAAGCAGGTGTACTGTTGATCTCTCTGCCATGAAAAGACTATCTCTTGATCATTTGATGAATTCAAAATTATAAATGTTCTCAGTAGTGAATGTAAACCAAATGTGCTTCTGTTAAAAGGTGTTTCTTTGGTCTTCTGGATGTTGTTTGGGAAGTTATTAAGCATTACTTAGTGTTGTATTCTTTGGGGTTGTATTTGAATTGATGGTTGCTAAGATGTTCACTGTATGTTTTAAAAAGGTTAACTTGAGTTCATAGAATAAACATTGTTTTGCTTTAAAAAAATACTTTTCCATTTCTGCTGTACCACACCTGTAGAGTGGGCCGTGTGCTCCCCATACCACAATCTAGTAAAAGTTGTGGGTCAGGTGAACTCCATGATACACTTTGGGGTTCTCTAAACCCTGGCCCATAACAATGTAAATGCGTTGAAGCAGTTGAGAGAAGATTTAACAGACTAAGACTAGGAATAGGCAAGGTTTTTTTTGCAAAACATTTTTATTGAGCTTTTAACATTTTATGTCACAAATTCACAGGGCCAAACAAGACCAACACATATATTAGCTGAAGAATGAGTCCCAACTGACAATAGCCACCCTCAAAGAAAATAGTCGGGATTCTCCATCTGCGGGATCTTCCGCTATGCCGGCAGCGCACCCACGCCCACGGGTTTCCTGGCGGAAACCTGATGGCTGTAACAAGGCAAGGGCAGCCTCCGGGAGAAGGCAAATGTTTTTACAGCACGGCTTGTGGGCCAGGAGGAGCAGGGATCTTTCTTTCCTTCCAGCTTCCCAAAGGCTCCCTCGCCAAACAAATCAAGCCCCCCCCCCCCTCCAAACCCACCCCCCGCAGCCTCCAAGAGTGCTGCCATTCGCTCCTGGGATCAGACTGCTCCAGCCCCACACATGGGCTAGCAGATTGGATCTACCTGGTCCTGAGGCTAACTGGAATTCTACTTGCCTGACTGAAAGTTAGTTAGGCTGCTTTCTGAACAGGGAACTTGTAACAGCCAAAATTTGCATGTCTGCAGGAAAACCCAGACTTCCGGGTTTAGCACGCGTTACCGGACCACCCACACACCATTTGGTAAGTAAAATCTGCCCCCATGATTCTATATACACAACCAACGATCCAATGTATTTTCCTTTCATGACATGATAGTACAGAACTTGCTGCAAAAAGAGGCATGCTGTGGACTTCCGGGTGCGGCGATGACCAGCTGAGTCGCACGTTTCGGCAGCTCCCGGTGAAACGGACTTTTGGGCTCTTGATAGGAGCCCCAACGGCAATTTTAACGGCTGAAAACACCGTGCGGTAAACCAGAAGGGTGTTCCCCCTGGACACGGATGGAAAAAGGAGAGGAAAGTGGCCGGATTGCAGCGGATCCTTTGGAACAACGGCAAGGAAGGCAAGCAGAAACCAAGATGGCGTCGGAAGGTGGCAGTTTCATATGGGGCCCTGAACAACAAGAGTTTTTGAAACGCTGCGTGGAGGAGATAAAAAAGGAAATGAAGAAAGAGTTGTTGGCCCCGATATTACAGGCGATTGAAGGGCTGAAAGAGGAACAAAAGACCCAGGAGCAGGAGCTTCGGGTCGTGAAGGCGAAAGCAGCTGAGAATGAAAACGATATACAGGGCCTGGTGGTGAAGTCGGAGATACAGGAGGCACACCAGAAACGATCTGTGGAGAGGTTGGAGGCACTGGAAAATAACGCAAGGAGGAACAACTTGAGGATTCTTGGCCTTCCTGAAGGTGTGGAGGGGGCGGACGTCGGGGCATATGTGAGCACGATGCTGCACTCGTTAATGGGAGTGGAGGCCCCGACGGGTCCGTTGGAGGTGGAGGGAGCATACCGAGTTATGGTGCGAGGACCGAGAGCAGGAGAAGCTCCCAGAGCCATAGTGGTGAGATTTCTCCGTTTTAAGGATAGAGAAATGGTCCTTAGATGGGCGAAGAAAACTCGGTGTAGTAAATGGGAGAACGCGGTGATCCGCGTCTATCAAGATTGGAGTGCGGAGGTGGCGAGAAGGAGGGCGAGCTTTAATCGGGCCAAAGCGGTACTTCACAAAAAAAAGATAAAGTTTGGAATGCTGCAACCGGCAAGACTGTGGGTCACATATCAAGGGAGGCACCACTACTTTGAGACGGCGGATGAAGCGTGGACTTTTATTGTAGAAGAAAAATTGGAATGATTGGACTACGAAAATGAACGTTTGGACAAAGTGGTGGGACGAGTGGGGGGGGGGGGGGGGGGGGGGCGAAGAGGGATTGTATTGTATGATTAATCCTGCGGTATGGTAACTTTTCTTTCTCCCACAGGTGGTGATGGGGGGAGGTGGGGAGGGAGAGGAGATGGGGCGTTGGCCATGGGAGGCGGGGCCGAGGGAGAGGCGCAGGCTTGGTTCCCGCGCTATGATAATTATGGCGGGAATAGAGAAGCAGGAAGGAGGGGGCACCGCACGGGGCGAGCCGTGATCACGGGGGGAAGCCGAGGTCAGCCAGAGTTTGCTGACTTCTGGGAGCAACATGGGGGGAGTAATTACGCTAGCGGGGGGTCTAGCGGGGGGGGGGGGGGAGGGGGGAATTACTGGGTTGCTGCTGCTGGGGAAAGGGGGGAGTGGGTGCGGGAAAGGATGGGCGGGGGGGCACCGTCTGGGAGAAATACAGCCGCGTGGGAACTGGGCGAGAAGCTGGAAAAAGATGATGGCTAACCGGCAAGGGGGGGGGGGGGGGGAAGCCCCCCAACTCGGCTGATCACGTGGAACGTGAGGGGGCTTAACGGGCCGATAAAGAGGGCACGAGTACTCGCACACCTTAAGAAACTTAAAGCAGATGTGGTCATGTTACAGGAAACGCACCTGAAACTGATAGATCAGGTTAGGTTGCGCAAAGGATGGGTAGGGCAGGTGTTCCATTCGGGGCTGGATGCGAAAAACAGGGGGGTGGCTATATTAGTGGGGAAGCGGGTAATGTTCGAGGCAAAGACTATAGTGGCGGATAACGGGGGCAGATACGTGATGGTGAGTGGCAAATTACAGGGAGAGATGGTGGTGTTGGTAAACGTGTATGCCCCGAATTGGGACGATGCCAATTTTATGAGGCGAATGCTAGGACGCATCCCAGACCTAGAGACCGGAAAGCTGATAATGGGGGGAGACTTTAACACGGTGTTGGAACCAAGGCTGGATAGGTCGAAGTCCAGGACTGGTAGGAGGCCGGCAGCAGCCAAGGTGCTTAAGGATTTTATGGAGCAGATGGGAGGGGTGGACCCGTGGAGATTCAGTAGACCTAGGAGTAAGGAGTTCTCGTTTTTCTCCTATGTCCATAAAGTCTATTCACGCATAGACTTTTTTGTGTTGGGTAGGGCATTGATCCCGAGGGTGAGGGGAACGGAATATACGGCTATAGCCATTTCGGATCATGCCCCACACTGGGTAGACTTGGAGATAGGGGAGGAAACAAGAGGGCGTCCACCCTGGAGAATGGATATGGGACTAATGGCGGATGAGGGGGTGTGCTTAAGGGTGAGGGGATGCATTGAAAAGTACTTGGAACTCAATGACAATGGGGAGGTTCAGGTGGGAGTGGTCTGGGAGGCGTTGAAGGCGGTGGTTAGGGGGGAGCTGATATCAATAAGGACACATAAAGGGAAGCAGGAGAGTAAGGAACGGGAGCGGTTGTTGCAAGAACTTTTGAGGGTGGACAGACAGTATGCGGAAGCACCGGAGGAGGGACTGTATAGGGAAAGGCAAAGGCTGCATGTGGAATTTGACTTGCTGACCACAGGCACTGCAGAGGCACAATGGAGGAAGGCGCAGGGTGTACAGTATGAATATGGAGAGAAGGCGAGCAGATTGCTGGCACACCAATTGAGGAAAAGGGGAGCAGCGAGGGAAATAGGGGGGGTGAGAGACGAAGATGGAGAGACGGAGCGGGGAGCGGAGAGAGTGAATGAAGTGTTCAAGACATTTTATAAAAAATTGTATGAAGCTCAACCCCCGGATGGGAGGGAGAGAATGATGGAGTTTTTGGATCGGCTGGAAATTCCCAAGGTGGAAGAGCAGGAAAGGATGGGATTGGGAGCACAGATCACGGTAGAAGAAGTGGTGAAAGGAATTAGGAACATGCAGACGGGAAAGGCCCCGGGACCGGACGGATTCCCAGTTGAATTTTACAGAAAATATTTGGACTTGCTCGCCCCGCTACTGACGAGGACCTTCAACGAGGCAAAGGAAAGGGGACAACTGCCCCCGACTATGTCAGAAGCAACGATATCGCTTCTTTTAAAGAAGGAAAAGGATCCGCTACAATGCGGGTCCTACAGACCAATCTCCCTCCTCAATGTAGATGCCAAGGTCTTGGCCAAGGTAATGGCAATGAGAATAGAGGAATGTGTCCCGGGGGTGGTTCATGAAGACCAAACTGGGTTTGTGAAGGGGAGACAGCTGAACACGAACATACGGAGGTTGTTAGGCGTAATGATGATGGCCCCACCAGAGGGTGAAACGGAGATAGTAGTGGCGATGGATGCCGAGAAAGCATTTGATAGAGTGGAGTGGGATTATCTGTGGGAGGTGTTGAGGAGATTTGGGTTCGGAGAGGGGTATGTTAGATGGGTGCAGCTGTTGTATAGGGCCCCAGTGGCGAGTGTGGTCACGAATGGACGGGGATCGGCATATTTTCGGCTCCACAGAGGGACAAGGCAGGGATGTCCTCTGTCCCCATTACTGTTTGCACTGGCGATTGAGCCCCTGGCGATAGCGCTGAGAGGTTCCAAGGGATGGAGGGGAATACTTAGGGGAGGAGAAGAACACCGGGTATCTTTATATGCGGATGATCTGCTACTATATGTGGCGGATCCAGCGGAGGGGATGCCAGAAATAATGCGGATACTTGGGGAGTTTGGGGATTTTTCAGGGTATAAATTGAACATGGGAAAGAGTGAGCTGTTTGTGGTGCATCCAGGGGAGCAGAGTAGAGAAATAGAAGACCTACCGTTGAGGAAGGTAACAAGAGACTTTCGTTACCTGGGGATCCAGATAGCTAAGAATTGGGGCACATTGCACAGGCTAAATTTGACGCGGTTGGTGGAACAGATGGAGGAAGATTTCAAGAGATGGGACATGGTAGCATTGTCAATGGCAGGGAGGGTGCAGGCAGTTAAGATGGTGGTCCTCCCGAGATTCCTTTTTGTGTTTCAGTGTCTCCCGGTGGTGATCACGAAGGCTTTTTTCAAAAGGATAGAAAAGAGTATTATGGGTTTTGTTTGGGCCGGGAAGACTCCGAGAGTGAGGAAGGGATTCTTACAGCGTAGTAGGGATCGGGGGGGGCTGGCACTACCGAGCCTAAGTGAGTATTATTGGGCCGCTAATATTTCAATGGTGAGTAAGTGGATGGGAGAGGAGGAAGGAGCGGCGTGGAAGAGATTAGAGAGGGCGTCCTGTAGGGGGACCAGCCTGCAGGCTATGGTGACAGCCCCATTGCCGTTCTCACCAAGGAACTATACCACGAGTCCGGTGGTGGTAGCTACACTGAAGATTTGGGGACAGTGGAGACGACATAGGGGAAAGACCGGAGCACTGGGGGGGTCCCCGATAAGAAACAACCATAGGTTTGCCCCGGGGGGAATGGATGGGGGATATGGAATGTGGCAAAGAGCAGGTATAACGCAATTGAAAGATCTATTTGTGGATGGGAAGTTTGCGAGTCTGGGAGCGCTGACCGAGAAATATGGGTTGCCCCAAGGGAATGCATTCAGGTACATGCAATTGAGGGCTTTTGCGAGGCAGCAGGTGAGGGAATTCCCGCAGCTCCCGACACAAGAGGTGCAGGACAGAGTCATCTCAAAGAAATGGGTGGGGGACGGTAAGGTGTCGGATATATATAGGGAATTGAGAGACGAAGGGGAGACTATGATGGACGAACTAAAAGGGAAATGGGAAGAAGAGCTAGGGGAGGAGATTGAGGAGGGGATGTGGGCAGATGCCCTAAACAGGGTAAACTCGTCGTCCTCGTGCGCCAGGCTAAGCCTGATTCAGTTTAAGGTATTACACAGGGCACATATGACTGGAACACGGCTCAGTAAATTTTTTGGGGTGGAGGATAGGTGTGCGAGGTGCTCGAGAAGCCCAGCGAATCATACCCATATGTTTTGGTCATGCCCGGCACTACAGGGGTTTTGGATGGGGGTGACAAAGGTGCTTTCGAAAGTAGTAGGAGTCCGGGTCGAACCAAGCTGGGGGTTGGCTATATTTGGGGTTGCACAAGAGCCGGGAGTGCAGGAGGCGAAAGAGGCCGATGTTTTGGCCTTTGCGTCCCTAGTAGCCCGGCGCAGAATATTGCTAATGTGGAAAGAAGCCAAGCCCCCGGGGGTGGAGACCTGGATAAATGATATGGCGGGGTTCATAAAGTTAGAGCGGATTAAGTTCGTCCTAAGGGGGTCGGCTCAAGGGTTTACAAGGCGGTGGCAACCGTTCGTCGAATATCTTGCGGAAAGATAGATAGGGGAGAACAAAGAAGGCAGCAGCAGCAGCCCAGAACTTGGGGTGTGGGGGGTGGGGGGGGGGGGGGGGGGGTGTGGCCTGAGACAAGGCAGTTGCCAATTAGGGCTAGTTTTTATTTTTGTTATTTAATATTTATTTATTTGTTGTTGTTTTCTTTTGTTCTTGTTTAAATAAAAAAGGTCATTATTATCTGTATTGTTATAATGTTGTGTAAAGGATGCACAATGTACTGTGTTGGTTGACCAAAAATTTTCAATAAAATATTATTTAAAAAAAAAAAAAAAGAGGCATGCTGTCAAACTTTTATCTCTTGCACTCATCAGAACAGATGCAAGAATACCAAACTTCAAAGGGAGCCTGCGTTGTTGCTCCGAATTAAATTTGGTATTTTTGCACGTCTTCCTGATGAGTGCAAGATAAAAAACTTTGGTAACATGTCTCTCTTTTTACAGCAACACCTTTTTTTAAAACAGCTTTGCGAGTTTTTCTTGCCACCTTCAAAGATTTGTGTAGATTAACTCTCTGTTCCTGCTCCCACTTTTCCCAAGACGTTAATTCACCTCCTTTTAATTAACACAGAATCCTAGAGAGGCGACAGAACGTTGGAGAGACCATCGAGCTGACTGAGGATGGACGAGCGATCGGAGTGTCAGAGAAACAGAAGCCCCTCCTGGATTGCACCTGCTTCGGGCTCCCGAAGCGCTATGTCATCGCCATGATGAGCGGCCTGGGTTTCTGCATCTCCTTCGGGATCCGCTGCAACCTCGGGGTAGCCATCGTAAGCATGGTGAACAACAACACGGTCTATAGGAATGGGAAACTCATCATGGAGGTAGGAGGAAGCTGGCAAGAGTAATCACAATTTGCATTTATTTATGCACCACATTTTGTGTGTGTGTGGGTTTCCTCCGGGTGCTCCGGTTTCCTCCCACAGTCCAAAGACGTGCAGGTTAGGTGGATTGGCCATGATAAATTGCCCTTAGTGTCCAAAAAGGTTAGGAGGGGTTATTAGATTACAGGGATAGGGTGGAAGTGAGGGCTTAAGTGGGTTGCTGCAGACTCGATGGGCCGAATGGCCTCCGTCTGCACTGTATGTTCTATGTCTATGTCTAAAATCTCACACAGAGCTGCATAAAGAGATAATGGGCGGGACTCTCCGACCCCCCGCCGGGTCGGAGAATCGCCAGGGGCTGGCGAGAATCCTGCCCCGGCCGTGTCCCGAAGTCTCCGCCACCAGAGATTCGGCGGGGGCGGGAATCGTGCCGGTCGGCGGGCCCACCCCCGCCGATTCTCCGGCCCGCGATGGGCCGAAGTCCCGCTGCTGGAATGCCTGTCCCACCAGCGTGGATTAAATCACCTTTTGAACGGCGGGACAAGGCGGCGCGGGCGGGCTCCGAGGTCCTGGGGGGGGGCGCGGGGCGATCTGGCCCCGGGAGGTGCCCCCATGGTGGCCTGACCTGCGATAGGGGCCCACCGATCTGCGGGCGGGCCTGTGCCGTGGGGGCACACTTTTTCTTCCGCCTTCGCCATGGCCTTCACTATGGTAGAGACAGAAGAGACCCCCCTCCCCTGCGCAAGTGCGGGGATGACGCTCCCGCGCATGCGCCGATCCGCGTCACCCAGCAAAGACCTTTCGGCGCCGGCTGGCAAGGCGCCAAAGGCCTTTCCCGCCAGCCGGTGGAGCGGAAACCGCTCCGTCGCGGGCCTAGCCCCTCAAGGTAAGGGCTTGGCCCCTAAAGGTGCAGAGACTTCCGCACCTTTGGGGCGGCCCGACGCCGGTGTGGTTCCCGCCACTCCATCACGCCGGGACCCCCCGCCCCACCGGGTAGCGGAGAATCCCGCCCATTGAAAGTAGAAATCCAAATGCTTACTTGAAGAGAGATTTTCAGATGAGATTTTCAGAGGTTTGGGGAGGGAGTTTCAGGTTGGGACCCAGAAAACTGAAGGTATGGTTGCCCAGGGAGGAGCGCTGAACATCAAGGATGCATAATAGGTCAGAACTGGAGGAGTGCAGAGGTCACTGAGGGTTGTGAGGCAGAAGTGGGTTATAGAGAAAAGGAAGGGGGGGGCCATCAAGAAATTTGAAAACAGGATGCGAGTTTGGGAGTCGATGCAGGTCAGCGAGCACCGTGTACGGCTGAGTGAATGGGGTTTGGTGTGAGTTAGGTTAGGGTGGCAGAGGTTCCAAGAGTGGAACATGGGGGTCTGGCCAGAACGGTGTTCGAATGGTCAGGTCCAGAGGCAACAAAGGCATGAACTTCACATAATGTCCGACCCAGGGAAAGAGAGGCAAGTAGTAGAGAGCTGAGCTTGTTCCCCTTAATGAGGTGATTCGCGAACATTTTTTGTTGAAGGAACCCTTTTCAAATGAGTCCACAATGAAGGATCACCCCATCTCAACCACAGATTGTAAAACTGTAAAGATTTATTAGTTTCTACTCTTTCAGGGGATGTGGGTGTGGCTGGCACCCATCCCTAATTGCCCCTGAGCTGCCTTCTTGTACAGCTGCCGTCGGTGTGGTGTAGGTACGCCCACAGTGCTAATAGCGAGGGAGTTCCCAGATTTTGACCCAGTGTCAGTGAAGGAACGGACGATATATTTCCAAGTCAGGATGGCGTGCGACTTGGAGGGGAACTTGCAGTCGGTGATGCTCCCGTGTATCTGTTGCCCTTGTCCTTCGAGATGGTAGAGGTTGTGAGTTTGGAAGGTGCTGTTCATGGAGCCTTGGTGAGTTCCTGCAGTGCATCTGGTAGATGGTACAGACGGCTGCCGTTCTGCACCAGTGGCACAGAACATAGAACATAGAAAATACAGCACAGAACGGGCCCTTCGGCCCACGATGTTGTACCGAACCTTTTCCTAGATTAATCATAGATTATCATTGAATTTACAGTGCAGAAGGAGGCCGTTCGGCCCTTTGAGTCTGCACTGGCTCCTGGAAAGAGCACCCTACCCAAACTCAACACCTCCACCCAACACCAAGGGCAATTTTGGACATTAAGGGCAATTTATCATTGGCCAATTCACCTAACCTGCACATCTTTGGACTGTGGGAGGAAACCGGAGCACCCGGAGGAAACCCACGCAGACACAGGGAGGACGTGCAGACTCCGCACGGACAGTGACCCAAGCCGGAATCGAACCTGGGACCCTGGAGCTGTGAAGCATTTCGCTATCCACAATGCTACCGTGCTGCCCTTAAGAACAAATAAATCTACACTATATCATTCTACCGTAATCCATGTATCTATCCAATAGCTGCTTGAAGGTCCCTAATGTTTCCGACTCAACTACTTCCACAGGCAGTGCATTCCATGCCCCCACCACTCTCTGTGTAAAGAACCTACCTCTGATATCCCTCCTATATCTTCCACCTTAAATTTATGTCCCCTTGTAATGGTAATGCAGAAGTAACTGCTAAAGGTGTGTCGGTCAAACAAGTTGCTCTGTTCTGGGTCATGCTGAGCTTCTTGAGCTTTGTTGGAGCTGCGCTCGTCCAGGCGAGTGGAGAATATTTAATGTGAATGTTACTTGCTACTTATCAAACCAAACCTGAATGTTGTCCACGCCTTTCTACAGAAGGCACGGCTGCCTCTGTGCCCAAGGAGTAGTGATTGGTGCTGTACGCTGTACAATCACCAGCGACCATCTCACTTCTGACCATTAGATGGAGGTCAGGCCATTGATGAAGCAACTGGAGATGGTTGGGCCCAGGACACTTCCCTGAGGAACTCCTGCATCAATGTCCCTGGGCTTTGATGATTGACCTCCAACAATCTCAAACATTTTTCTTTGTGCTCGGTATGACTCCAACCTGGGAATGTTTTCTCCTCGATTCCAATCTTGCTAGGATGATGCCACACTTGGTTGAATAGTGCCTTGATGTTAAAGGCTGCCACTCTGACCTTGCTGAAGTTGGCTCATTTGTCCATGTTTGGACCAAGGCTGTAATGAGGTCAGGATCTAAGTCGCCCTGGCGGAACTGGTTAGATTGAGTAAGTGCACAGTGGTCGACACCTCACTTTGCCGATGATCGAGACTAGACTGTTGCGGTGGTCACTGGCTGGATTGGATTTGTCCTGGGGGGGGGGGGGGTTTCTGGAGAGGATGGACTTGGGCAATTTTCCACAATGTCGGCTAGATGCCAGCTTTTTTCTCCATGTGCCCTCCTGCCCTGTGTTAGCAAGCCAGCCCACTCTGCGCTCCACTTGTGGCTGTCATTCCAACACCCGCCACCGGGATTGCACCATGACCGCCTCTAACCGCCTGGCACTTACACCGCAGATCCCCTGGAAATTCTCTGTGGACCCTCGGAAACCTGGTAGCCCCAGTTTGCGAGATGCTGCCTCCGAGCAGAGAAGGCGATGGGGGAATTAAATAGAATTGTTCAAAGTCCTAAGGGTTTTGCTGGAACAAACCAGGGTAAATTGTTTCCTAATGGCAGGAGGATCATTAACAATGGACACTCATCTAAAGCAATGAGGGAAATCTTTATTACGTGCAGCGAATTGTTATGAGAACGATGTGTGGAAAAAAAGAGTTTAATCAATTTTCTTCTTTATTTCACAGAAAGCTAGATTTAACTGGGATCCAGAGACAGTGGGAATGATTCATGGATCCTTCTTCTGGGGGTATATTGTGACGCAGATTCCAGGAGGCTACATATCACAGAAGTTCGCTGCCAACAGGTAAGGAGGGGATTTTCCCACAGGGCTGTTGGATAGAATGAACGAGATGGCAAAGGCTGAGTTTCTCTGTTCAGAGTGCGCCCCGTTACCGCTGCTGGCAAGGACGGCGCGTTCACTGGAGGTGAGATTCTCTATCCCCCCCACCCGGCTGCTCATCAACGGGATTCCCCATTAAAAGGCGGGATTCCCCCCTTACCCAGCTGGGCGGGTTGTCCCGACGCCGAGGGGTGGCGTGAACCACTCCAGCGTCGGGCCGCCCCAAAGTTGCGGAATCCTCCGCACCTTCAGGGGCTAGGCCGGCCCCGGAGTGGTTTGCGCCGGCCGGCGGGGAAGGGGTTTGGCACCACGCCAACCGGCGCCAAAGGGCCTCCGCCAGCCGGCGCGAGTTGGCGCATGCGCGGGAGCACCAGCGTGTGCTGGCGTCATCCCAGCGCATGCGCGGGGGGGTTCATCTCTGCATCGGCCGTCGCGGAACAATAGAGCGCTCCCCCCACGGCACAGGCCCGCCCGCGGATCGGTGGGCCCCGATCCCGGGCCAGGCCACCGCGGGGACACCTCCCGGAGCCAGATTTCCCCCCCGAGGACCCCAGAGGCCGCCCGCGCCGCCAGGTCCCGCCGGTAAGGACCTACTCTAACTTATGCCTGCAGGACCTGGCAAAAAAAAATGGGCGGCCACTCGGCCCATCGCGGGCCGGAGAATCGCCGGGGGGGGGGGCACTGCCAGCGGCCACCGACCGGCACAGCGCGATTCCCGCCCCCGCCAAATCCCTGGCGCCAGAGAATTCAGCAGCCGGCAGGGGCGGGAGGTCGGAGAATCCCGCCCAAAGTCACCCTGCACCACCACCATGTCTGTCTTGAAAGTGTCTTGTCAGCAGATGGTTACTGCCACAGAAACAAGAGCTAGAATAGCAATAACAAAGAAAGGAGCAGGGGCAATTGCTCAGCCTAGGAATGAACTTGGATCGTAAGAAGTGGATTGTAAAGACTGCGCTTTGGAGCCTGGGGCCGAAACGTGGACAAAGCAGTCACTCAAAGCTCAGAAAGTCGGAAAATGTGTTCCGGGGAGAAGGAAAGGGTGCAGCAGGTAGGGAGCACCCAAGAGCAATGAAGAGGTTCTCATGATCACATCGGATGGAGAGGAAAACTGCAGGGGATGGACGCAATGGAAATGTGGAGCTTGTTCAAGGAACAGCTACTGCGTGTCCTTGATAAGTATGTACCTGTCAGGCAGGGAGGAAGTGGTCGAGCAAGGGAACCGTGGTTTACTAAAGCAGTCGAAACACTTGTCAAGAGGAAGAAGGAGGCTTTATGTAGAGATGAGACATGAAGGTTCAGTTAGGGCGCTCGAGAGTTACAAGTTAGCTAGGAAGGACTTAAAGAGAGAGCTAAGAAGAGCCGGGAGGGGACATGAGAAGTCTTTGGCAGGTAGGATCAAGGATAACCCTAAAGCTTTCTATAGATATGTCAGGAATAAACAAATGACTAGGGTAAGAGTAGGAGCAGTCAAGGACAGTAGTGGGAAGTTGTGCTTGGAGTCCGAGGAGATAGGAGAGGTGGTAAATGAATATTTTTCATCAGTATTCACACAGGAAAAAGACAATGTTGTCGAGGAGAATACTGAGATTCAGGCTACTAGACTAGGAAGGGCTTGAGGTTCATAAGGAGGAGGTGTTAGCAATTCTGGAAAGTGTGAAAATAGATAAGTCCCCTGGGCCGGATGGGATTTATCCTAGGATTCTCTGGGAAGCCAGGGAGGAGATTGCTGAGCCTTTGGCTTTGATATCTAAGTCATCTTTGTCTACAGGAATAGTGCCAGAAGACTGGAGGATAGCCAATGTTGTCCCCTTGTTCAAGAAGGGGAGTAGAGACAACCCGGTAACTATAGACCAGTGAGCCTTACTTCTGTTGTGGGCAAAATCTTGGAAAGGTTTATAAGAGATAGGATGTATAATCATCTGGAAAGGAATAATTTGATTAGAGATAGTCAACACGGTTTCGTGAAGGGTAGGTCGTGCCTCACAAACCTTATTGAGTTCTTTGAGAAGGTGACCAAACAGGTGGATGAGGGTAAAGCAGTTGATGTCGTGTATATGGATTTCAGTAAAGCGTTTGATAAGGTACCCCATGGTAGGCCACTGCAGAAAATATGGAGGCATGGAATTTCGGGTGATTTAGCAGTTTGGATCAAATTGGCTAGCTGGAAGAAGACAAAGGCTGGTGGTTGATGGGAAATGTTCAGACTGGAGTCCAGTTACTAGTGGTGTACCACAAGGATCTGTTTTGGGACCACTGCTGTTTGTCATTTTTATAAATGACCTGGAGGAGGACGTAGAAGGATGGGTGAGTAAATTTGCAAATGACATTAAAGTTGGTGGAGTTGTGGACAGTGTGGAAGTATGTTACAAGTTACAGAGGGACATAGATAAGCTGCAGCGCTGGGCTGAGAGGTGGCAAATTGAGTTTAATGCAGAAAAGTGTGAGGTGATTCATTTTGGAAGGAATAACTGGAAGACAGAGTACTGGGCTAATGGTAAGATTCTTGGCAGTGTGGATGAGCAGAGGGATCTCAGTGTCCATGTACATAGATCCCTGAAAGTTGCCACCCAGGTTGAGAGGGTTGTTAAGAAGGTGTACGGTGTGTTAGCTTTCATTGGTAGAGGGATTGAGCTTCGGAGCCATGAGGTCATGTTGCAGCTGTACAAAACTCTGGTGCGGCCGCATTTGGAGTATTGCGTGCAATTCTGGTCGCCGCATGTGGAAGCATTGGAAAGGGTGCAGAGGAAATTTACCAGAATGTTGCCTGGTATGGAGGGAAGATCTTATGAGGAAAGGCTGAGGGACTTGAGGCTGTTTTCGTTAGAGAGAAGAAGGTTAAGAGGTGACTTAATTGAGGCATACAAGATGATCAGAGGATTGGATAGGGTGGACAGTGAGAGCCTTTTTCCCCGGATGGTGATGTCTAGCACGAGGGGACATAGCTTTAAATTGAGGGGAGATAGATATAAGACAGATGTCAGAGGTAGGTTCTTTACTCAGAGAGTAGTAAGGGCGTGGAATGCCCTGCCTGCAACAGTAGTGGACTCGCCAACACTAAGGGCATTCAAATGGTCATTGGATAGACATATGGACGATAAGGGAATAGTGTAGATGGGCTTTAGAGTGGTTTCACAGGTCGGCGCAACAGCGAGGGCCGAAGGGCCTGTACTGCGCTGTAATGTTCTATGTTCTATGTTCTATGGTGGTGGAAGAGGAGAGATTGTTATTGGATTTCATCAAGAGGAGGCAGCAAAGTTGAGTTGGTCTTCGTCTGAGGCGTGAGCAAGTTGCTGAGGGAGGTGATTGAAGGACGATTAGAGGCACGCAGACCAAAGAGAGAGAAAGAAAATGATGATGTCAGACAATCTGAAGTTAAAAACGGGAAGATCCAATGAGCAAGGGAAGAGGAAAGAACTTGGGCGGGATTCTCCGACCCCCCGCCGGGTCGGAGAATTGCCAGGGGCTGGCGTGAATCCCGCCCCCGCCGGTTGCCGAATTCTCCGGCACCGGATATTCAGCGGGGGCGGGAATCGCGCTGCGCCGGTCGGCGGCACACCCCCCCCCCCCCAGCGAATCTCCGGCACGCGATGGGCCGAAGTCCCGCTGCTGGAATGCCTGTCCCGCCAGCGAGAATCAAACCACCTCTCTTACCGGCGGGACTAGGCGGCGCGGGCGGGCTCCAGGGTCCTGGGGGGGGGGCGCGGGGCGATCTGGCCCCGGGGGGTGCCCCCACAGCGGCCTGGCCCGCGATCGGGGCCCACCGATCCGCGGGCGGGCCTGTGCCGTGGGGCACTCTTTTCCCTCCGCCTCGGCCACAGCCTCCACCATGGCGGAGGCGGAAGAGACACCCCCCCCCCCCCTGCGCATGCGCGTGGATGACGTCAGCAGCCGCTGACATTCCCACGCGGACGTCTGCCGGCGAAGTCCTTTCGGCCCCTGCTGGCATGGCGCCAAAGGCCTTTCCCGCAGGTCGGCGGGGCGCCAATCACTCAGGCACGGGCCTAGCCCCTCAAGGTGAGGGCTTGGCCCCTAAAGGTGCGGAGAAATCCGCATCTTTGGGGCGGCTCGACGCCGGAGTGGTTCCCACCACTCCATCCTGCCGGGACCCCCCCCCCCCCCGCCCCGACAGGTAGGGGGGAATCCCGGCCCAGACCTTGAAGGGATGGAGAATTAGAGGACATACCCTTGGACAGTCCACCAGCACCGAGTTTTATTTATTCATTCACGGGATGTGGGCGTTGCTGGCTGGGGCAGCATTTGTTGCCCATCTCTAGTTACCCTTGAGAAGGTGGTGTTGAGCCGCCTTCTTAAACCTTTGCAGTCCATGGGTGGGATTCTCCGACCCCCCCTCCGGGGTCCTGCCCCGCCGTTCCGACGCCAGCTGCCGAATTCTACGCCGCCGGTTTTTTGGCGGGGGCGGGGATCACGTTGTGCCGGTCGGGGGCCGTTGGCAGTGGCCCCACCGGCGATTCACCGGCCCCCGATGGGCTGAGCAGCCGTCCGCTTTTGGCCAGTCCCGCCGGCGTGAAATACACAAGGTCCATACAAGGTCTGCGCATGCGCGGGAACACGCTGGCGCTCCCGCGCATGTGCCAACTCGCGCTGGTCGGCGGAGGCCCTTCAGCGCCGGTTGGCGCGCTGCCAGCCACTCCAGCGCCGGCCTAGCCCCCGGGGGTACGGAGGATTCCGCACCTTCCGGGCGGCCCGGCGCCAAAGTTGTTCACGCCGCTCTTTGGCGTCGGTACCGCCCGCCTGCCGGTTGGGGGAGAATCCCGGCCCATGTGATGTAGGTACACCCACAGTGCTGTTAGGGAGGGAGTTCCTGGATGTCCCAGTGACAGTGAAGGAACGGCCGATAGATTTCCAAGTCAGGATGGGGAATTGTTCGGAGTGCAACTTTTGGGGGTGGCACAGTGGTTAGCACTGCTGCCTCACAGCGCCAGGGACCCGGGTTTGAATCCGGCCTCGGGTAACTGTGCGGAATTTGCAACTTCTCCCCATGTCTGTATGGGTTCCTCCGGGTGCTCCGGTTTGCCCACAGTCCAAAGATGTGCAGGTTAGGTGAATTGGCCGTGCTAAATTGCCCCTTGGTGTCCAAAGGTTAGGTGGGGATTACGGGGATAGGGCAGGGGAGTGTGCTTGGGTGGGTACTCTTTCGGAGGGTGGGTGCAGACTCGATGGGCTGAATGGCCTCCTTCTGCACTGCAGGCATTCTAGGAATCCAGGCGGTGGTGTTCCCATGTGCCTCCTGCACTTGTCCTTCAAGGTGATAGCGGTCGTGGGTTTGGGAAATGCTGTCTGTGGACGGCGTGGTGAGTTGCTGTAGTGCACCTTGCCGATGGTACACACAGCTGCCACTGTGCATCAGTGATGGAGGGATTGAATGCTTGTGGATGGCAATCAAGCTTTCCAGCACTCCCTGAGGTGGGTGTTTCAAGGTTGGCAGTGGGACTGACGGAGGAGAAATAGGTTGGACATAGATCTTGCTCTTTCTCAATACCGCTCTCTGGAGAGCTTTCAATCCTGCTTGCATTTAAAGAGCATATCTAACATAGTGTCAGAATTCCCAGGAGCTTAATCAGAAAACAACACTGACAATAAGCCAAAGGTGATGATAGGACAGGTGACCGAAAGGTTGGTCAAAGATATCGGTTTTTAACCCTCACCTTAAAGCGGGAAGAGAAAGATCAACATGTTCAGGGAGCGAATTCCAGGGTTTAAGGCTTTGGCAGCTGAAGGGACAGCGGGATGATGGAGGAACTCCCGAGTGCACAAGGGATCAGAATTGGACAAGTGCAGGAACCCCGGAGGGTTGCAGGACCTGGAGCAGGTTACAGAGGTGGGGATGGGTGAGGACGGGGTGGGGGGGGGGGGGGGGGGGGAGGGTGGAGAACAATAAATCTGTGTCACTTTATGAGCCAACGTAGGTGGTCGGGTTCAGGAGCATTGGGTGATCAGAACTTGCTCCGAGTTAGGATGCGGGTCAGCAGCGGTGTGGACGACGTCAAGTTTCAGCAACCAAAAAAAAATGACCTAACCTCGAACGGAGGGTGGGAGACGGGAGGGTGGCCGGGAGTTGTGTCAGGTCGAGTCTGGAGATACCGGTTCGAGGAGAGCCTGGGCGCCTGTTCCTGTGCTGCACTGTTTTTTTGTTCGAATAAAGCTATGTGGTTGTGGACTTCAGCAGCCAAGGTAAGGCGGTTAAAGAACAGAGAGGCTTGCATTTATATAGCGCCTTTCATCACCTCAGGACATCCCAAAGCACTTTACAGCCCATGAAATGCTTTTAAATGCAATCACTGTTGCAATGTAAGAAACACATCTGCCAATCTGTGCACAGCAGGATGCCACAAACAGCAATCTGATACTGACCAGTCAATTAATTTTAGTCTCGGTGACTGAGGGATAAATATTGACCTCGGGCACTGGGGACAACTCCACAGTATTTTTTTTGATCAGTGGCCGTGACCAAGGCTGTTTGCAACTGTAAAAGAAAAGTCTCCTCTTTGTACTCCACCCCCCCCCCCCCCCTTCTCGGAGAAGACCATAACACACAGGAGCAGAATTAGGCCACTCGGCCCATCGAGTCTGCTCCGCCATTGAATCATGGCTGATATTTTCTCATCTCCATTCTCCTGCCTTCTCCCCATAACCCCTGATCCGCTTATTATCTGGCAGCACGGTAGCATTGTGGATAGCACAATTGCTTCACAGCTCCAGGGTCCCGGGTTCGATTCCGGCTTGGGTCACTGTCTGTGCGGAGTCTGCACGTTCTCCCCGTGTCTGCGTGGGTTTCCTCCGGGTGCTCCGGTTTCCTCCCACAGTCCAGAGATGTGCAGGTTAGGTGGATTGGCCATGATAAATTGCCCTTAGTGTCCAAAATTGCCCTTAGTGTTGGGTGGGGTTACTGGGTTATGGGGATAGGGTGGAGGTGTTGACCTTGGGTAGGGTGCTCTTTGCAGGAGCCGGTGCAGACTCGATGGGCCGAATGGCCTCCTTCTGCACTGTAAAGTCTATGATATACAGTTCTATGATATTAATCAAGAACCTATCTATCTCTGTATTAAAGACACTCAGTGGTTTGGCCTCCACAGCCTTCTGCGGCAAAGAGTTCCACAGGTTCACCACCCTCTGGCTGAAGAAATTCCTCCTCATCTGTTTTTTAAGGATCTTCCCTTTAGTCTGAGATTGTGTCCTCTGGTTCTAGATTTTCCTACAAGTGGAAACATCCTCTCCACGTCCACCCTATCCAGGCCTCGCAGTATCCTGTAAGTTTCAATAAGATTCCCCCTCATCCTTCTGAACTCCAACGAGTACAGACCCAGAGTCCTCAACCGTTCCTCATACGACAAGCTCTTCATTCCAATTCGTGTGAGCAACATTCCTGCAACCTTTCCCACTTTTGTCTTGCACCGGTCTACTGACTTTTAATAATTGGCACAGAAATTTCAGAGATGGTGTGTTTGAAGACTCACGGTCCCACGTGCTCACCCCTCCAACTCCGACCCCTGCTCGCAATCTCCCCCCACCAATCGCCTCTGCCCCCTCCATCCCCCCTCCCTCCCCTGTTCCGGTACAAAAGCCCCACAAAGCAATGATTCCTGAGCCTGATTCCTGTACGGTGACCTTGGCCTGGGGGGGAGAGAAAACTCGATGGGGTTCAGCCAGGATTCTCTCACGGTCAAACCGCCTGCCGTCAGCACTCGCTGCTTGCCCCGGAGTAACGGGCGAAGGAAATGGGGGAGCGATGTCAGAGCACCCAGGGCAGAAGAGGCGGAGGGGGGGGGGGGAGAGTGGGGCAAAGTGGGGGAGAGGTAGATCAGCAGCATTAAAGGTTTAAATAAATCTTGTTAGCCCCGTGATCAAAATCGCATCAGCAAAGCTGCTGTAAACACGGACACCAGGATGATTTTCAGCTCCCTTTCTTTCAAGGAGATGGGACTGTGCATCGAATGAATGATTAAATGTTCCTTTTTCTGCTGGAGGGCGACTCACGGTCAGATTAATTAACAGTATTTGAAGCAGGGTGCCAAGGGGATTGGCACCTTGCCCAGGCATGGAGCGCACCGAGCTGCCAGGCTTTTGGACCAACTGATAATGTTTTCTGTTCTCTTTTTTTCTCTAAACTGGATGATAGTGCCATATGTCAACAAAGAGCAAAACCCCCCCCCCCCCCACCCCCCCACCCTGCCCCATCTCCACCACCACCACCACCACCCGCCCTCTCCCCCCAAACCCAACCCCCTCGCTTTTCTGGGTCAGTCTGATATGGCATCAACCCTGTACCTCAACCCGAGCAGAACACTGCTCCCCCCCCCCCACCGGCCCACCCAGCTTCTGCACGGCTGTGTTGCCCGTAGCTCCGGGGCGACTGCCCAACGCTGAGCCAAATGGCGGTGGGTTTAAAAACCCACTCTTGACAATTAAAGGCAAAACAAACCTTAGGCTGAACGATCCCAATGCAGCGTTGACGGAGTGCTCCCCTATCGCCAGACATCTACAGTGGTCAGCACCAACTGCCTCACAACACCAGGGACCCGGGTTTCCAATTCGGCCTCGGGTGACTGTGTGGAGTTTGCACTTTCTCCCCGTGTCTGCGTGGGTTCCCTCCGGGTGCTCCGGTTTTCTCCCACAGTCTAAAGAGAGTCGGGAACACCGCCCAGTCCATCAGACGCACCTTCCTCCCATCCATTGACTCCATCTACACCTCCCGCTGCCTGGGGAAAGCGGGCAGTATAATCAAAGACCCCTCCCACCCGGCTTACTCACTCTTCCAACCCGTCGGGCAGGAGATACACACACACGAACAGACTCAAAAACAGCTTCTTCCCCGCTGTTACCAGACTCCTAAACGACCTTCTTAATAATAATCGCTTATTGTCACAAGTAGGCTTCAATGAAGTTTCTGTGAAAAGCCCCTAGTCACCACATTCCGGCGCCTGTTCGGGGAGGCCTGGTATGGGAATTGAACCCGCGCTACTGGCATTGTTCTGCATTACAAGCCTGCTGTTTGGCCCACTGTGCTAAACCTGCATGATTAATACTCCACCCCTGTACGCTTCACCCTATGCAGTGTTCATGCAATTACATTGTCTACCTTGTGGTGTCCTAATATGTATTTTTCTTTTCTTTTCAATGTACTTAATGATCTGTTGAGCTGCTCGCTGTACCTCAGTACACACTGACAATAAACAGAAAATCCAATCCAATCCAAGATGTTTGGGCAGCATGGTGTCACAGTGGTTAGCACTTGTGGCTTCACAGCGCCAGGGTCCCATGTTCGATTCCCCGCTGGGTCACTGTCTGTGCGGAGTCTGCACGTCTCTCCCGTGTCTCGTGTGGGTTTCCTCCGGATGCTCCGGTTTCTTCCCACAGTCCAAAGACGTGCAGTTAGGTGGATTGGTCACGCTAAATTGCCCTTAGTGTCCAAAAAGATTAGGAGGGGTTTTTGGGTTACGGGGATAGGGTGGAAGTGGGAGCTTAAGTGGGCCGGTGCAGACTCGATGGCCAAATGGCCTCCTTCCTGTACTGTATGTTCTATGTTCTACGTGCACATTAGGTGGATTGGCCACGTTAAATGCCCCTTAGTGTCCAAAGGTTAGGTGGGGTTACTGGGATAAGGCGGGGGACGTGAACATAGCTAGGGTGCTCTTTCAGAGGATCGGTACAGACTCGATGGACCGAATGGCCGCCTTCTGCACTGTAGTGATTCTATGATATTAAATCAAGACCCTGCTTGCTCTCCAGTGTGGACTGAAAACACCTTCTTGGAGAAGAGCAGAAATGTCAACCCTGATATTCCTGCCAAATGTTTATTCCTCAGCCAACCTAACTTTAAAAAAAAAGTATTATTTGGTCACTTATCACCTTGCTGTTGGTGGGATCTTCCTGTGTGCAAATTGCCAGCGCTTCCACCATTGATTGCACTTCAAAAATATTTAATTGGCGTGCTAATGTCTTGGGATCTCCGGAGGTTAGAGGGGAAGTTGGTGATGTAGTGGTTACGGTACTGCACTAGAAAACCAGAGGCCTACGCTAAGGTGCTGATTCAAATCCCACACAGCAGCTAGTGGAATTTAAATCTAATTAATAAATCAAAACCATAAAGCCAATCTCAATGATGGTAACTGCTATTGATTGTTATAAGACATGGGCATGATTCTCTCGATCCCCGCCGGGTCGGAGAATAGCCGAGGGGGCGGCGTGAATCCTGCCCCCGCCGGCTGCCGAATTCTCCGGCGCGGGGATTTGGTGTGGGCGGGATATCTCGCCGCGCCGGTCGGGGGCCGTTGGCAGCTGCCCCCTCCGGCGATTCTCGGACCCGCGATGGGCCGAGTGGCCGCCCATTTTTTTTCGGCCGGTCCCGGCAGCGTATGTTACGACAGGTAACTTACCGGCGGGACCTGGCTCCGCAGGCAGCCTCCGGGGTCCTCGGGGGGGGGGGGGGCGCGGGAGGGGATCTGGCCCGGGGTGGGCGGGGGCGGGGGGCACTCTATTCCTCTGCGCCGGCCGTGGAACGGTCCGCGATGGCAGGCGCGGAGCATGAACCCCCCCAGCGCGCGCTCCCGCGCATGCGCTAACTCGCGCCGGTCCGGCAGAGGCCGTTCGGCGCAGGTCGGCATGACGCCAAGCCCCATCCGCGCCGGCCAGCGCGGCGGAAAACCACCCCGGCGCCGGCCTGGCCCCTGAAGGCGTGGAGGATTCCGCACCTTTGGCGCGGCCCGACGCCGGAGTGTTCACGCCACTCCTTCCCGCCGGAGGTGCCAGCCCCGCCGGTTTCCGAGGAATCCCGCCCATGGTTCTTCAGGAAGGTAATCTGCCATCCTTAGCTGATCCAACCTACATTTTGTTTGATTCATTCATGGATGTTGGGTGTCGCTGGCTAGGCCAACATTTGTTGTCCATCCCTATTTGCCCTTGAAAAAGTGGTGGTGGGCCGCTTCCCTGAACCGCTGCAGTCCTTGTGGTGTGGGTCCACCCACAGGGAGGGAGGTTCCGGGATTTTCACCCAGCGACAGTGAAGGAAGGGCGAAATATTTCCAAGCCAGGGTGATGAGTGACTAGGACAGGTGCCTCCAGGTGGTGGGGTTGCCAGGTGTCTGCTGCCCCTTGTCCTTCGAGATGGTGGAGGTCATGAATTTTACAAGTGCTGTCTGAGGAGTCTTGGCGAGCTCCTGCACGGGACTCCAGACCCACAGACATGTGGTTGACTCTTAATCGTCCTCCGAAATGTTCCGTTCAGGGGCAATTAGGGTTGGGCAACAAATGCTGGCTCTGCCAACGATGTCCACATCCCATTATGGAAGTGATTCATTTTGGAAGGAATAACATGAAGACAGAGTACTGGGCTAATGGTAAGATTCTTGGCAGCGTGGATGAGCAGAGAGATCTCGGTGTCCATGTACATAGATCCCTGAAAGTTGCCACCAGGGTTGAGAGGGTTGTTAAGAAGGCGTACGGTGTGTTAGCTTTTATTGGTAGAGGGATTGAGTTTCGGAGCCATGAGTTCATGTTGCAGCTGTACAAAACTCTGGTGCGGCCGCATTTGGAATATTGTGTGCAGTTCTGGTCACCGCATTATAGGAAGGATGTGGAAGCATTGGAAAGGGTGCAGAGGAGATTTACCAGGATGTTGCCTGGTATGGAGGGAAGATCTTATGAGGAAAGGCTGAGGGACTTGAGGCTGTTTTCGTTAGAGAGAAGAAGGTTAAGAGGTGACTTAATAGAGGCATACAAGATGATCAGAGGATTGGATAGGGTGGACAGTGAGAGCCTTTTTCCTCGGATGGTGATGTTTAGCACGAGGGGACATAGCTTTAAATTGAGGGGAGATAGATATAAGACAGATGTCAGAGGTAGGTTCTTTACTCAGAGAGGAGTAAGGGCGTGGAATGCCCTGCCTGCAACAGTAGTGGACTAGCCAACATTAAGGGCATTTAAATGGTTATTGGATAAACATATGGATGATAATGGAATAGTGTAGATGGGCTTTAGATTGGTTTCACAGGTCGGCGCAACATCGAGGGCCGAAGGGCCTGTACTGCCCTGTAATGTTCTATTGTTCTATTAAGATGCTATAGAATGTAAATCTTTATTTTTCAGAGCAGCCACTCAATTCCCTTTGAAAACAGTCTTCCACAGAACATAAGGAAATGCCAGCTTATGTTTCTTATTTGACGCAACCCTCCTGGCAACTCCATGTCGCCCAGGAAGAATGTTCCACCTGCCCTGAGCACGTTGCTGCTTTTATATCCTCGTGTTTTTCCCTTGGAGAATAACATGGAATATTCGGGAAACCTGCAGGATAAATAACATTCTGACATGAATGCCCCCTCCATTCCCAGTCCCATCTTTATGATGGTCAGTAGACGGCAAATTCGTCCTCTATAGCGGGAGGATTGACTGGGCTCCCACATACGTGCAATAGGCCCACATGTCCAGATTCAAAGCCAATCTCCACCCGACAGGGCTGGTCGGCACAGGGATTGAAATTTGGGACGCAGGTGGTTATGGGAACGAACACACGAATTAAGAGCTGGAGGAGGCCACTCGGCCCCTCGAGCCTGCTCCTCCATTCAATAAGATCACGACTGACCCGACTGTAGCCTCGACCCCGCATTCTTGCCGACTCCCCGATAACCCTCCGCTCATCCTTGTTCATCGAGGATCTATCCAGCTCCTCCTGAAAAACAGTCAGACTCTGCTTTCCACCGCCTTTTGAGGAAGAGAGTTCCAGAGACTCGCTGCCCTCTGAGAGGAAACAATCCCCCTCCCGATGGCAGAATACCATTGCTTCTTCCATTGGTGGACCTGGAAATAAAAACAGCTCATTATTACCGCAGCAATTTGAGTGTATATTTGGACACGGCAATTTCAACTTCCAGGTTACGGGAGCCTATAAATTCCTCACGCCATACTTTATCAGCGGGTGCAAAGATGGTTACAAACGTGGAAGGAAGGTTCTTGTCACTGCCGAGCAGATGCTTAGCCGGGGAACCTTTCCACTACGTCAAGGGTGTGGGGGTTTTCCAGTCCCGACGATTTACGCATGTTTTCCGACCACAGAGCCGACTTGCCATTGGCTGCCGGCGGGATATTCCCGTCCCGCCGTTGTCGTCCGCGTTTTACATGGCTCGCCCATTCTGCCGCCGGGGAACCCAAAGTGGGATGGGGTGGGGGTGGGGAGGGGAGGGGGGTTACCTTCGTCGGGATTGGAAAATCCCTCCTGCGGGCAGGGCCGGAAAATCCCGCCCAAGGGGTTAAATCCAGGGGTTGCAATTCCCAAACCGCCATTTTTTTGGGTGTGACAGGTTTAAATGCCGCACAGCCCAGTGTGCAGTGCCCCCCCTCCCCCCCCCCCCCCCCCCCCCCCCCCCACACAGGCTGGGGTACGGGTGGGGGAGGCAACTTCAGGACCAGGTGTAGGTATGTTGGTGTTTATATGTGCCTTGGCTAACAGAGGCATAATGCGTTAGTTACTCTAGGAGGTAAGGGTCAAAGACCAGCTGGAAACAAGCTGAAACATTTTGAGGCAGGGTTGAGAGATTGGGACAAAAGAAAATAACCGGCTGCTTTTATTTCCAGCCGATGTGGAACATTCCGCAGGATCACAGAGTTGTTACGGCGCTGAACGAGACCGTGCCTCCCCTCCGAATGAGCAATTCAACTTGTGTCACACCCCCATCTTCCCGTAACACTGTGAATCTTTCCTTTTTAGGTAATAAGCCTATTCCCCTTTGAAAGCCTCGATTGAACCTCCCTCCACCGTAGTCTCAGACAGCGCATTCCAAACCCTAACCTCTCACTAGAGGGAAAAAAGTTTCCTCCCCCTGCTGTCCTTGCTTCTTTCGCCAATTACCGTAAATCGCTGCCCTCCCATTGCCAATCCTGCCAACAAAGGGCCAAATTTCTCCCTGTCCATTCTGCCCATTGAGACTGCACCGGCCCTCCGAAAGAGAACCTTATCTAGGCCAACTTCCCCCATCCTTACCCCGTAACCCTGGGCATTGATCATGGCCAATCCGCCTAATCTGCACACCTTCTGACTTTGGGCTTGGAATTCGAGGATTATGACCCAGCGACAGTGAAGGAACGGGTCAATATAGTTGCAAGTTAGGATGGCCAGTGGCTTGGAAGGTTATGTGGAGGTAGGGTGTTCCCATGCGATTGTTGCCCTGTCCTTCCTAGGGGTAGAGGTTGCGGGTTTGCCAGGTGCTGATCCCCAATATGGCCCGTTCATCCCAGGTGGCCAGCTAGGGCGGAACAGTAGCACAGTGGTTAGCACTGTTGCTTCACAGACTCAGGGTCCCAGGTTCGATTCCCGGCTTGGGTCACAGTCTGTGCGGAGTCTGCACGTTCTCCCCGTGTCTGCGTGGGTTTCCTCCGGGTGCTCTGGCTTCCTCCCACAAGTCCCGAAAGACGTGCTGTTAGGTGAATTGGACATTCTGAATTCTCCCTCCGTGTACCCGAACAGGCGCCGGAATGTGGCGACTCGGGGCTTTTCACAGTAACTTCATTGCAGTGTTAATGTAAGCCTACTTGTGACAATAAAGATTATTATATTATAGTTCTTTTTCATGCTTTTTCATCTTAATAATCGACATAATTCCAGCGATCAAAACAGAATAGCAAAAACGACCCAGATTTTCTGTTCATTCTGAAACACAAATTGAAGAGTTGAAATTTGCCCCAAGCCTGTGACATATGACATGATGCAGATGGGTTATTCTGAGGAGTAATTAGTGGTATTCCTCACAATACCTGCAGGCAGGCTAGGATTACAGAGAGGGTTTCACAAATTACTTTTTGACTCTTGGGGACCAATTACAATTCAGAATCAGGAGCTCTGTCCGTTTCTTGAACAGATTTATGTGGGATTCACTCTGTAGCTATTTCGGCTTTGAACAGGAAGCTGCCGTCAACCAGAGATGCAGGGGTCAGCCTTCTCACACTGGCTCAGCAAGGAAATACTTGTCATCTGAGACCCTATTCTAAACTTCACTCCCTCTCCCTCTGTCACAAACTATGTACACCACATCCTCAAGCTCTCAAAAGTCAACTATAACACAGATTGCCAACAGAATATAACTCCTTTTCATTATTTTAGCAGATACTTCTAGCACATGTACAGCATGGGCTGGATACAAAGTAAAGTTCACATCACACTGTGCCCATCAACAGCCCCAGCTGTACATGGGGTTAAATACAGAGTAAAGCTTCCTCTACAACTGTCCTCATCAAAGACTCCCAGGGCAGGTACAGCACGGGGTTAGATACAGAGTAAAGCTACATCTACACTGTCCCCATCAAAGACTCCCAGGGCAGGTACAGCACGGGGTTAGATACAGAGTAAAGCTTCCTCTACACTGTCCCCATCAACAACCACAGGGAAGGTACAGCACGGGGTTAAATACAGAGTAAAGCTCCCTCCACTGTCCCCATCAAACATTCCCAGGACAGATACAGCACAGGGCTAGTGTGGTATTATCAGGTATTGCAGTACCCGAGAGGCTGTAGACCATTGGTTAAACCTAGGAGTTTACCATTGGCTGTTTGGTATGTAGCTCCGCCCTGACAGGCAGGGTATAAGAACCGGTGCCGTCCCAGCAGCCCTCATTCTGTACCGAAGCTGCTGGGGAACAGTTCTAATCTATTAAAGCTATAGTTATGTTACTACCTCGTCTTTAATCGTAATTGATCGTGCATCAATTTAATAGACTACACTTAAGCTGAAAGGATGGATCTCCGAATCAAGCCGGAGTGTCTGCAACTCAGCCGCCACACGGAGAACTCGGCGGCGATCTTTAAGCACTGGCTGGCGTGTTTTAAAGGCTACTTCAAGACGGCCGGAGGCACCCCCTCAGGAGAACAGAAACTGAATCTCCTGCACTCAAGGGTAAGCCCTCGGATCTACACGCTCATCGAGGAGGCGGAGGACTTTGATGCTGCGATCGAACTGTTAAAAGGACATTATATCTGCCCTGTAAATCAGGTCTACGCACGTCACCTGCTTGCAACTAGATGGCAAAGCCCCGGGGAATCATTGGAGGAGATCTACCGTGCGCCACTGGTGCTGGGCAGAAACTGTGGCTGACCGCAGGTTTCGGGGAGCGAGCACACGGAACTCCTAATCCGGGATGCCTTCGTAGCAGGTATGAGCTCCTCAGAGATCCGCCAAAGACTCTTAGAAAAAGACACCCTGGGACTTAGAGAGGCACGGGCCCTGGCAGAGTCCATGGACGTTGCCTCCAGAAACGAGCATTCCTATGTGCCCGACCGCGCGGCGGCCCCCTGGGCTGCGTGGCATCCCGAAGCAGCAGCCCCACAGACCTTCCCCGTGTCCCCGCAGGCCCTGCTGTTTCTTCTGCGGGCAGGCGAAGCACCCCCGCCAGCGCTGCCCGGCCCTCACCTCCACCTTCAAAGGGTGCAGCAAGAGGGGCCATTTTGTGGAGGTCTGCCAGGCACGAGCTGTGGCCGCGGTCTCCAGCGACTCCGAACAGCCGCGGCAACTTTCTCTTTGGGCCCCAGTCGGCCAGCACTCACCGCCACCCCCCTATCCGAGGGCCACGTGCGACCCACGGGCGTGGCCATCTTGCCCCTCGGACACCACGCTGGACGGATGGGTGCCGCCATTTTGTCCATCCCCGACCACCATGTGCGACCCATGGGAGACACCATCTTTGATGGGGCCCCAGGACCCCAGCACAGCCGACTACACGCTGCCCGATCAAAACCCGCAACTACTTCATCTGGCCTCGGTGACTCTGGACCAAAATCGACCTCGGGCACTCGCAACAGCAACGACGACGGTCTTCATCAACGGCCATGAGATGTCCTGCCTGATCGACTCTGGGAGCACGGAGAGATTTATACACCCCGACACGGTAAGGCGCTGTCGGGTCACACTCGGTGGAGATAAAGGGGTTCTTCCTAGCAAACCTCACTGTCCAAGGCAGGAAATTCAACAAGTTCTGCCTTTATGTCCTGCCGCACCTCTGCGCGGCTACACTCCTGGGGTTGGACTTCCAGTGTAACTTGCAAAGCCTGACCTTCAAATTCGGCGGCCCTATACCCCCCCCCCCTTACTGTCTGCGGCCTCGCGACCCTTAAGGTCGACCCGCCTTCCCTGTTTGCGAACCTCACCCCGGATTGCAAACCCGTCGCCACCAGGAGCAAACGGTACAGTGCCCAGGACCGGACCTTCATCAGGTCAGAGGTCCAAAGGCTACTGAGGGAAGGAGTCATTGAAGCTAGCAACAGTCCCTGGAGAGCTCAAGTAGTGGTGGTAAAGACCGGGGAGAAACATAGGATGGTCATCAGTCAGACCATCAACAGGTTTACGCAGCTGGATGCGTACCCTCTCCCCCGCATATCCGACCTGGTAAACAGGATCGCGCAATATAAGGTTTTCTCCACGGTGGATCTAAAGTCCGCCTACCACCAGCTACCCCTCCGTAATGGTGACCGCCAGTACACTGCCTTCGAGGCAGATGGGCGGCACTATCATTTTTTAAGGATTCCCTTTGGTGTCACTAACGGGGTCTCGGTCTTCCAACGCGAGATGGACCGAATGGTTGACCGGTACGGCTTACGCGCAACGTTCCCGTATCTGGATAACGTCACCATCTGCAGCCATGACCAGCAGGACCACGACACCAACCTCCGAAAATTTCTCCAGACCGCGAAAATCCTTAACCTAACAGACAATAAGGATAAATGCATATTTAGCACCGACCGTCTAGCCATTCTAGGCTACATAGTGCGAAATGGAGTTATAGGCCCCGACCCTGAACGCATGCGCCCCCTTATGGAGTTCCCCCTCCATCACTGCCCCAAGGCAGTGTTTTTCAGTTATTACGCCCAGTGGGTCGCTAACTACGTAGATAAAGCCTGACCCCTAATCCAGTCCACAAACTTCCCCCTGTCGACGGAGGCCCGCCAGGTCTTCAGCAGACATTGCAAAGGCCACGATGCGCGCCATCGACGAGTCCCTCACCTTCCAGGTCATGAGCGATGCGTCCCACGTAGCTCTGGCCGCCACCCTCAACCAAGCGGGCAGACCCATGGCCTTCTTCTCCCGTACCCTCCATGCTTCCGAAATTCGCCATTCCTCGGTCGAAAAAGAGGCCCAGGCCATAGTAGAAGCTGTGCGACATTGGAGGCATTACCTGGCCGGCAGTAGATTCACTCTCCTCACTGACCAACGGTCGGTGGTATTCATGTTCGATAATGCACAGCGGGGCAAGATAAAAAACGACAAGATCTTGCGGTGGAGGATAGAACTCTCCACCTACAACTACGAGATCTTGTATCGCCCCGGGAAACTAAACGAGCCTCCTGATGCCCTGTCCCGCGGCATATGTGCCACCGCACAAGTGGACCGCCTCCGAGCCCACCACGAGGAACTCTGCCACTCATTTTTTCCACTTCATTAAGACCCGCAACCTGCCCTACTCCATCGAGGAGGTCAGGACCGTCACCAGGGACTGCCAAATCTGCACGGAGTGCAAACCGCACTTCTACCGGCCAGAGAGGGTGCACCTGATAAAGGCTTCCCGTCCCTTTGAGCGCCTCAGCATGGACTTCTAAGGCCCCCTCCCCTCCACCGACCGCAACACGTATTTCCTGAACGTGATTGACGAGTACTCCCGGTCTCCATTCGCCATCCCCTGCCCAGACATGACCGCAACCACCGTCATCAAGGCCCCCCAGGGTATCTTTACACTGTTCGGTTTCCCCGTGTACGTACACAGTGATAGGGGGTCCTCCTTTATGAGCGACGAACTGTGTCAATTCCTGCTCAGCAAGGGCATCGCCTCCAGCAGGACGACAAGTTACAACCCCCGGGGAAATGGGCAGGTAGAGAGGGAGAACGGAATGGTCTGGAAGACCGTTCTACTGGCCCTACGATCCAGGAATCTCCCAGTCTCCCGCTGGCAAGAAGTCCTCCCGGAGGCCCTCCACGCCATCCGGTCACTGCTCTGTACAACTACCAACCAGACACCTCATGAACGTCTCCTTGTCTTCCCCAGGAAGTCCTCCTCCGGGACCTCGCTCCCAACCTCCCAACCTGGCTAGCAACAACCCGGACCCAGCCTGCTCCGGAAGCACGTGCGGGCGCACAAGTCGAACCGGTTGGTCGAGAGGGTCCACCTGCTGCACGCTAACCCCCAGTACGCCTACGTGGTGTTCCCTGACGGCCGGCAAGATACGGTCTCCCTACGGGACCTGGCGCCCGCCGGAACCCCACGCGCACCCGACCCATTACCCCCCCCTCCCCCTCCACAGCCCCTCACAGGAGCGACAGTCCTCCCGCCGCTCCTGCCAAGGCCCTCCCACCCACCGACGCCCCCTACAGGCGCCCCCCTCTCGTGTCAACCGTTTGCCCCACCAGCACCGTCTCGGGGTGACGAAGCTGCCATGGAGGCCAAAGCCACGCTCCCGGAGTCGCAGACGCCCGGACCCCCACCAGAATCACCACCGAAGCTCAGACGATACAGGAGGACGAACAGGCCACCCGACCGACTGATTGCTTCAGTGTAACTGCAACTGTAAATGAACACTGAATGAATATATCTTCCACGCTTGTAAATATTCTCGACAACCCTGTAAGGAGGTATCACGGTACCTCCATATCTGATCATACCATGTTAAATGCAATTGTAACCACTGGCCACCACCCCCGCCGGACTCTTTTTTAACAGGGGGTGAATGTGGTATTATCAGGTATTGCAGTACCCGAGAGGCTGGCGACCATTGGTTAAACCTAGGAGTTTACCATTGGCTGTTTGGTATGTAGCTCCGCCCTGACAGGCAGGGTATCAGAACCGGTGCCGTCCCAGCAGCCCTCATTCTGTACCAAAGATGCTGGGGAACAGTTCTAGTCTATTAAAGCCTTCAGTTATGTTACTACCTCGTCTTTAATCGTAATTGATCGTGCATCAGTTAGATACAGAGTAAAGCTCCCTCTACACTGTCCCCATCTAACACTCCCAGGGCATGTACAGCACGGGGTTAAATAGAGAGTAAAGCTCCCTCTACACTGTCCCCATCAAGCACCCCCAGGACAGGTACAGCACGGGGTTAAATTCAGAGTAAAGCGCCCTCTACACTGTCCCCATCAAACACTCCCAGGGCAGGTACAGCACGGGGTTAGATACAGAGTAATGCTCCCTCTACACTGTCCCCATCAAACACTCCCAGGGCAGGTACAGCACGGGGTTAGATACAGAGTAAAGCTCCCTCTACACTGTCCCCATCAAACACTCGCAGGGCAGGTACAGCACGGGGTTAGATACAGAGTAAAGTTCCCTCTATACTGCCCACATCAAACACTCCCAGGGCAGGTACAGCACGGGGTTAGACACAGAGTAAAGCTCCCTCTACACTGTCCCCATCAAACACTCCCAGGACAGGTACAGACGGGGTTAGATACAGTGTAACGCACCCTCTACACTGTCCACATCAAATATTCCCAGGACAGGTACAGCACGGGATTAGATACAGAGTAAATCTTCCTCGACACTGTCCCCATCAAGCACCCCCAGGACAGGTACAGCACGGGGTTAAATACAGAGTAAAGCGCCCTCTACACTGTCCCCATCAAACACTCCCAGGACAGGTACAGCACGGGGTTAGATACAGAGTAAAGTTCCCTCTACACTGTCCCCATCAAACACTCCCAGGACAGGTACAGCACGGGGTTAGATGCAGAGTAAATCACCCGCTACACTGTCCCCATCAAACAGTCCCAAGACAGGTACAGCACGGGGTTAGGTAAAGAGTAAAGCTCCCTCTACACTGTCCCCATCAAACACTCCCAGGACAGGTACAGACCGGTTTAGATACAGAGTAAATCTTCCTCTACACTGTCCCTATCAACAACCCCAGGGCAGGTACAGCATGGGGTTAAATACAGAGTAAAGCACCCTCTACACTGTCCCCATAAAACACTCCCAGGACAGGTACAGACGGGGTTAGATACAGAGTAAAGCTCCCTCTACACTGTCCCCATCAAACACTCCCAGGACAGATACAGCACGGGATTAGATACATAGTAAAGCTCCCTCTACACTGTCCCCATCAAACACTCCCAGGACAGATACAGCACGGGGTTAGATACAGAGTAAAGGTCCCTCTACACTGTCCCCATCAAACACTCCCAGGACAGATACAGCACGGGGTTAGATACAGAGTAAAGCGCCCTCTACACTGTACCCATCAACAACCCCAGGGCAGTTACAGCACGGGGTTAAATACAGAGTAATGCTCCCTCTACACTGTCCCCATCAAACACTCCCAGGGCAGGTACAGCACGGGGTTAGATACAGAGTAAGGGTGATTTTCATTCCCCCCATTAAACAGCCCCATGACCAATACAAGATGAAAAAAGACCAGGATCCATGTAGTTAACTTTCTCCCACCTGATTAGTTGCACAATACAATGATAAGGGAGTTTTCGATGAATCAGGTGATCGCAGTACATCTCCAAATTTGCAGATGACACCAAGTTGTGTGTGTGTGGGGGGGGGGGGGGGGGGTGAGCTGAGAGGAGGATGCAGAGATCCTTCAGTGTGATTTTGACAAGTTGATTGAGTGGGCAAATGAATGGGACAAGGCAGGCTATTACCTGAATGGCCATAAATTAGGAGAAGTGAATTTGCAATGGGACCAGGGTGTCCTCGTACACCAGTCGCTGAAGGCTGAAGGTAAGCATGCAGGGATAGCAGGTGGTAAGGAAGGCAAATGGTATGTTGGCCTTCATTGCGAGAGGATTCGAGCGCAGGAGCAGGGATGTGTTGCTGCAATTGTACTGGGCCTTGGTGAGGCCACATCTGGAATATTGTGGGCAGGTTTGGTCTCCTTGACACCTTGGCATCTTGACAAACACATGAATAGGATGAGTATAGAGGGATACGGCACAAGGAAGTGCTGAGGGTCTTCGCAAATGGTGGCATCATGACTGGTATAAGCTTGGAGCGCCAAGGGGCCTGTTCCTGTACTGTACTTTTCTTTGTTTTTTGTTCTTTGTTCTTCTCTGAGGAAGGATATTCTTGCTGCAGAAGGAATAGAGGGAAGGTTTACCAGACAGATTCCTGGGATGGCGGGACGATCATTTGAGGAGTGATTGACTAGGTTGGGATCGTTCTCGCTGGAGTTCAGAAGAATGAGGGGGGGATCTCGTAGAGACTTATAAAATTCTGACAGGACTGGACAGGGTGGATGCAGGAAGGACATTCCCAATGGTGCAGAAGGAGGCCATTCAGCCCATCGAGTCTGCACCGATCCACTCCGCCCCATACCCGTAACCTAACCTGCACATCCCTGGACTCTAAGGGGCAATTTAGCGTGGCCAATCCATCAACCCACACATCTTTGGACCGCGGGAGGAAATCGGAGCACCCGGAGGAAACCCACGCAGCCACAGGGAGAACGTGCAGACTCCGCACAGAGAGTCACCCTAGGCCGGGATTGAACCTGGGTTCCTGGCGATGTGAGGCAGCAGTGCTAACCATTGTGCCGCTGCGTCATCCCTTTAATCGCAATCTCCTCTGGACAACAGTATTGCCAGGTCATAAACTGTGATTCTGCCAATCACTCCCTCTAAACCAGCCGCCTCGATGATAAATAACCAGTCATTTTAATTTCCTCACATTATGGTTGTGTCTACTGATTCGTTTGGATTCGATGCTTTTTCTTCAGCTCATACTTTATCTCTCAGGGTGTAATGAAGAGGCACTCAGTAATTGGTAAGTATGTTCATTCATGTTTTAAGATAACAGCTGTCACTCCAACATAAATGGATTACAACCTCTCGAAAACATTACTCGTGTATAAGTCGACCCGCTACATTTTACCGGTGAAGCTGGTCTAAATCAAACTCGACTTTTACGCTGGTATATACGGGTATTTGTATTTCAATGAATCAATACTAACTGCCTTCACCATCTCCCTGAGGAACAGGGTCCATAGATTGATTACTGACATACTGAAATATTGTTTCAACAGATTCTTATTAAATTTAAGTTTCTTCACCTTCAAGCTGTGCCCTCTGGTTTTGCAGTTCTTCACAAGGAGGACTCGCTTGTCAATGTGTCAATGTCCACAATATCTGGTTGTGGAAACAACAATTATAAAACCATAAGACCAGAAGATAGTGGAGCAGAATTAGGCCATTCGGCCCATCGAGTCTGCTCCGCCGTTCGATCATGGCTAAAATGTTCCTCATTCCCACTCTTCTTCCTTCCCCCCCATAGCCCCTGATCTCCTAATCAAGAAATTCCTTTATTAATCAAGAACAACAGGTTTGTGCTTGAGATGCTGTTAGCTACAGGGCTACAGACCAAGAGCTGGATGGTGGAATTAGACAGAATAGTTCTTTCTTGGAACATTAGAACTAGGAGCTGGGGTAGGCAATTTAGCATCTCGAGCCTGCTCCACTGTTCAATACAATCATGGCTGATCTCATCCTGGCCTCAACTCCCCCGCCCTGCCCGTTCTCCATAACCCTTCAACCCATTACTAATTAAAAACCTGTCTAACTCCTCCATAAATTTACTCATTGTCCCAGCATCCACAGAAATCTGGGGCAGCGAAATTCACAGATTCACGGCTCTTTGGGAGTATCTCCTCATTGCTGTTTTAAATTTGCTACCTCTTACCCTGAGACTATGACCTCTCGTTCCAGGATGCCCCACAAGAGGAAGCATCCGCTCCACGTCTACTTTATCCACACCTTTTATCATCTTGTATACCTCAATTGGCTCTTCGCTCAATCACCGCTCAACCCTCCCTTTGCTCGTGAGAAGATTCTCCATTTACATCCTGATCCTTCATAATCTGTACCTTCCGGCAGCACGGCGACGCAGTGGGTTAACACTGCTGCCTCACGGCGCCGAGGTCCCAGGTTCGATCCCGGCTCTGGGTCACTGACCGTGTGGAGTTTGCACATTCTCCCCCTGTCTGCGTGGGTTTCGCCCCCCACACAACCCAAAGATGTGCCGGGTAGGTGGATTGGCCACGCTGAATTGCCCCTCAATTGGAAAAAATGAATTGGGCACTCTAAATTTATTTTTAAAAATAAAATAAACATAATCTGTACCTTCCAACCCTAATCAAACTGAAGATCCGAGGTTCATAAGAAACAGGAGCAAGAGTAGGCCATTCGGCCCATTGAGTTTGCCCCACTGTTCAACAAGACCAAGGTTGATCTGATCGTGATCTTATCTCCACTCTCCTGCCTGACCCACATAACCTTGTTTGATTAAACATCTGTCTGACTCAAGCTTCGAATAGATTCGATGACCCAGTCTCTACTGCCCTCTGCGAAAGGGCTTCCTTCTCCGCGCCGGCCCCGACGTAACACGGCGTAGAGCTACAGCCAGATCACAGTGGAGGCCCCCCCCCCCCCCCCCCCCGGGTCGGACCCCCCTCTCCCCCCCCACCCGGGGTCGGACCCCCCCCCCCCCGGGTCGGACCCCCTCTCCCCCCCCCCACCAAGCCGCCCCCGACAGGATGGACAGCGCGGTCCTGCCGGGTAAAACCAGATGTGAATGGCGCCAGAGGGACTCAGGCTTTTTTGCCGGCTCTCGGCCCATCCCGGGCGGAGAATCGCCGGGGGGGGGGGGGGGGGGGGGGGGCATAGAGCAGCCCCCGACCGGCACCGCGCCGACCACGCCGATTCTCTGGTGACTGCGCTTCGCACCCGTCCCGATGATTCTCCGACCCGGCGTGGGCTGAGAGAATCCCGCCCAACTCCTTCATCGCAGGAATTAGCCAAGTGAACCTTCTTTGAATTGCTTCCAATGCGATTTATTAAGTAAGTGTACCAAAACTATTCACAAGATTCCAGGTGTGGGATCTGCAATGCCCGGTTCAGTTGTAGGAAGGTTTAGCTACTTTTATACTTTATTCCCTTGCAATAGATGAGAAAGTTCCACTTCCCTTCCTAATTGCTTGCTGTACCCGAATGGTAACTTTTGTGCTCCCAAAACCTTCTGACTGCAGGCAAAACATGGTGAGAACCATGCCGTCGGGAACTCGGACAGTTTTCTTCGGTGAATTCTCCGGGGACCGGAGAATTGCAGGAGCAGCGTCGCGCCGGTTTTCGGCGCCAAACCCCATTCTCCGCCCCCGCGCCGAAATCGCTCGGAGAATTCCGCCCCTAATGTTTTCCCACATTGTACTCCATCTGTAAATGTTTTTGGCCACTCACTTAACTGATCTAAATCCTTTTACAGACTCTTTGTATCCTCTTCACAACTTCCTTTCCCGCCTGTCTGTGTATGATCAACAAATCTGGCTACAATAGTCTTTCCTTTCATCCTAGTCATTAACATAGATCATAAATAGTTGAGTCCCCAGCACAAATCCTTAAGGCTACTTGTACCAATGTGGCTCACCCTGGGCGAAATTCTCCGTAATCGGCGCGATGTCCGCCAACCGGCGCCAAAAACGGTGCAAATCAGTCCGGCATCGCACCGCCCCAAAGGTGCGGAATCCTCCTCATCTTGAGCGGCCGAGCCCTAACCTTGAGGGGCTAGGCCCGCGCCGGACTGATATCCGCCCCGCCAGCTGGCGGGAAAGGCCTTTGGTGCCCCGCCAGCCGGCGCGGAAATGACATTGCCGGGAGGCGCATGCGCGGGAGCGTCAGCGGCCGCTCACGGCATCCCCGCGCATGCACAGTGGAGGGGGTCTCTTCCGCCTCCGCCATGGTGGAGACCGTGGCGAAGGCGGAAGGAAAAGAGTGCCCCCACGGCACAGGCCCGCCCGCGGATCGGTGGGCCCCGATCGCGGGCCAGGCAACCGTGGGGGAACCCCCCGGGGCCAGATCGCCCCGCGCCCCCCCCAGGACGCCGGAGCCCGCCCGCGCTGCCTTGTCTCGCCGGTAAGAGAGGTGGTTTAATCCACGCCGGCGGGACAGGCATTCCAGCAGCGGGACTTCGGCCCATCCGGGCCGGAGAATTGCCGGGGGGGTCCGCCAACCGGCGCAGCGCGATTCCCGCCCCCTATCTATGTGAAGATTAAAATCTCCCAAAACTTTCTTACAAGCCCCAATTATTTCTTGACTTATGTTCCGTCCTAGAGTGTAGCCACTGTCATGCGGTCTAGTAACCACTCCCATTAGTGACTTGGTGCCTCCACTACAGCCCCAGTGATTAGATTTGGCAGTACGCTGGTGGTCTTTGCTGCCTCTTTCCCAATACTGATGCCAGTACTCCATGAATCAAAATCCATTTCTCCCACACTCTTTAAGCCTCACGTTCCTGTCTCTAATCGTATTTATCCAACATCACTTTGCTTGTGACTCGGGTCGTAACCCAAAGATCATCACCTTTGTGGTTCTGCTTTTTAATCTGGTCTTTAGCTGCTCATAGTCTCTCCGCAGTGTAGTGATCTCTGTGTATCGATATACATGATCAATGGATGTAAAACTAGTACAGTCAATTCAACACTAGATGTCTCACTATCAGGTGATATAAAAAGGACTTTCCCGCTCTTTCTGAGAGAGTGTGCTTCAGGAGAGTGAAGAGACAAGACATAGAATAGCTAGAGAGAGAGAGAAGTTCTAAGTTATTTCATTACTACATTGCCACCCAGGTTGATAGGGTTGTGAAGAAGGCCTATGGAGTGTTGGCCTTTATTGGTAGAGGGATTGAGTTCCGGAGTCAGGAGGTCATGTTGCAGCTGTACAAAACTCTGGTACGGCCGCATTTGGAGTATTGCGTACAGTTCTGGTCACCGCATTATAGGAAGGACGTGGAGGCTTTGGAGCGGGTGCAGAGGAGATTTACCAGGATGTTGCCTGGTATGGAGGGAAAATCTTATGAGGAAAGGCTGATGGACTTGAGGTTGTTTTCGTTGGAGAGAAGAAGGTTAAGAGGAGACTTAATAGAGGCATACAAAATGATCAGGGGGTTAGATAGGGTGGACAGTGAGAGCCTTCTCCCGCGGATGGAAATGGCTGGCATGAGGGGACATAGCTTTAAACTGAGGGGTAATAGATATAGGACAGAGGTCAGAGGTAGGTTCTTTACGCAAAGAGTGGTGAGGCCGTGGAATGCCCTACCTGCTACAGTAGTGAACTCGCCAACATTGAGGGCATTTAAAAGTTTATTGGATAGGCATATGGATGATAATGGCATAGTGTAGGTTAGATGGCTTTTGTTTCAGTGCAACATCGTGGGCCGAAGGGCCTGTACTGCGCTGTATCGTTCTATGTTCTATGTTCTATGTACATTGTAGAGTTAGTTATCTTTACTATATTTTATTTCTTTCCCAGTTGAGTATTAAGTAAAAAGGAGTCACAAATATGGGGTGGGATTCTCTCCTACCCGGCAGGGCGGGGGTTCCGGCGGGACGGTGTGGCGTGAACCATTCCGGCATCGGGACGCCCCAATGGTGCGGAATGCTCCGCACTTTCAGTGGCTAGGCCTCCCCGGAGTGGTTGGCGCCCCTCCGGGCGGCGTGGAAGGCCTTTGGCGCTGCGCCAGCCGGGGCCGAAGGGACTCCGCCGGCCGGCGCAGGACCGCGCATGCGCGGGAGCATCAGCGGCTGCTGACGTCATCCCCGCGCAAGCGCAGGGGGGGGTTCACCTACGCGTCGGCCATCGCGGGGGCTTATAACCAGCGCGTAGGAATAGAGTGCCCCCATGGCAATCGCCGGGGGGGGGGCACCCGCCAACCGGCGCCGCGCGATCCCCGCCCCCGCCGAATCTCCGGTGCCGGAGAATTCGGCAGCCGGCGGGGGCGGGATTCACGCTGACCCCCGGCGATTATCCGACCCGGCGGGGGGTCGGAGAATCCCGCCCATTATTTCTATTACTCATTAAATTAGTTTATCTTTACAAGAAGACTATTGTTCATTTCATCAACTCGCCCGGTTGAAAAGAGTAATATACTATCTTACACAAGGTATTGTAACACGCAGAATTTCTTTCTCAGTCCCTCCTATGTCTTCCGTACGAACGTGGACCGCAACAAATGGATCCTTCTCCTCCCACTCTAAGTCCCTTTCCAGCCCATGAGGTGTCTTTAACCTTGACACTGGCTAGGCAACAGAGTCTTTAGGACTCATGCTGTCGGCTTCAGAGAATAGCATTTATCCCCAGACCTAACTGTTCCCTACTACAACAACATTACTTTTTGCTCCACCCACTTGAATGGCTCCCTGAACCATGATGTCATGGTCAGTTTGTCTATCCTTCCTGCAGTCCCTGCTTCCGTCCACTCAAGCTGCAAGAATCTCAAATCTATTGGCGGAGGCACCTCCATCGCTAGCTAGCATTGCTGACCCCCTACCTGCTTCACTCATATTCACATCCTCTTGTTCCCATGGACCAACTAAGGAGTATGACTGCCTCTTGGCAATGTCTCCCATCCCCCATACATTGTAATTTCCAAAGCTCGGACTCCATCCCATCAACTCAGAGCTGATGTTCCTCGCAGTGCAGATGTGGTTGCTGTGGGGCAGCCCGGTGTCTGCTCGAGCCCACATACTACAGCAGCAACACTTCACCTGCCCTGTCATACTTATTGGGCTGGATTGTCCCAAAATGAGACAAAAAACGCTGGCGTTTCACTGTGGAGTTACCTATAAAAAAAGGTGAGTCGATTCACTCACCTGCGGGGGGCTAGCAGGGGCCCAGAGTGATTCACGCAGCTTTACCTGTGGATACCTGCCCCCGCACTTCCACTTTTTAGTCCGTGCATGCGCACGGCAGCGGCCTCTGCCACGGCAGACTCGGACCGCGGAGGCAGGTGAACAATGTAGGCCCCCCCTCCGATCGGCCACGCACCCGAAGATCCGACCGACCCGATCGGTCCCCCAGTTGCCCCCGGTGTCCGATCCCCCCGCCCCCCCCCCCCACCAGGGCGACCGCGGACTGCCGCGGCCGCCACGCGAGCTTCCCAAACGGCATTAGGTGGTTAGCATGATGCCGTCGGGAACTCGGCCGGTCGGAAGCGGAGAATCGCTGGCCGGACTTCTGGCAATGGCCCCCCCAGCCGCGCGGAGTACTCCGCGAACACGCCGATTCTCGGGTCCCGGAGAATCGCTGGACCGGCGCCGGGTCCGTTTTCGGCGTGAAATTGGATTCTCCGCCCCCGCACCAAACGGTTTTATTCATTGTGTTTCATTTAACTAATTAGGAATCAAGTTTAAAATATCACTCAGTGGTGGTTTTAGTTATACCAACTAGTTTAAACTAGTTAAGCTATACATTTAATATATTGTTTATTTCTCTCCAGTACTAGCTGAAACTATTGCCCATTTTGTAGAGGGATAAATTCTTAAAAGCTCGCCATGTAATCAGCTACCTGCCCACCTCATTAAAGTCTTCAACACATACCAGCTTCTGGAGGTTGAAAATTAAAGATTTATTTATTTTGTTGTGTTTTAAATTTAGAGTACCCAATTCTTTTTTATCCAATTAAGGGGCAATTTAGCGTGGCCAATCCGCCTAGCCCTGCACATCTTTGGGTTGTGGGGGGTGAGACCCACGCAAACACGGGGAGAATGTGCAAACTCCACACGGACAGTGACCCGGGGGTCAGGATCGAACCTGGGACCTCAACGCCGTGAGGCCGCAGTGCTAACCACTGCACCGCCGTGTGCCCACCCAAAAATAAATATATAACAAGCAGTACCTTCTTTCCACCCTGCACTGAATTCCAAGTTAGCATTTACACCTTTTCCTACTGCAGGCCTCATCACACTGTGCATTAGCAAATCCTTTCTACTTTTATAGAGAGCTGGTGACTCATGCCCAAGTTGCAACTTCTAAGTCAGTTTCCTGCGAAAGTGATTAACACCTATTTATTCTCAGTTTATTGACAGATAACTGCCAGTGCTAGTTAACTAGTTCTGTTAACTGAGCTCCATAATTAGATTGCAGTTTTAAACCTCTAAATCAGAGTCTGACAGTTAATCTAAACTATATCTTGAGTTATTACTATTGCTCGTGTTAGATACAAAATAAAGGTCCCTCTACACTCCCTCCATCAAACACTCCCAGTACAGATACAGCACGGGGTTAGATACAGAGTAAAGCTCCCTCTACACTGCCCCATCAAACACTCCCAGGACAGGTACAGCACGGGGTTAGATACAGAGTAAAGCTCCCTCTACACTGTCCCCATCAACACTCCCAGGACAGGTACAGCACGGGGTTAGATACAGAGTAAAGCTCCCTCTACACTGCCCCATCAAACACTCCTAGGACAGGTACAGCACGGGGTTAGATACAGAGTAAAGCTCCCCCTACACTGTCCCCATCAACACTCCCAGGACAGGCACAGGAAGGGGTTAGTTGCAGAGTAAAGCTCCCTCTACACTGTCCCCATCAAACACTCACAGGACAGGATGAGGAGATGCCGGCATTGGACTGGGGTGAGCACAGTAAGGAGTCTTACAATACCAGGTTAAAGTCCAACAGGTTTGTTTCGAATCACACAGGTTTGTGATTCGAAACAAACCTGTTGGACTTTAACATGGTGTTGTAAGACTTCTTCCAGGACAGGAACAGCATAGGGCTAGACACAGAGTAAAGCTCCCTCTACACCGTTCCCATCAAACACTCCCAGGACAGGTACAGCACGGGGTTAGATACAGAGTGAAGCTCCCTCTACACCGTCCCCATCAAACACTCCCAGGACAGGTACAGGAGGGGGTTAGATACAGAGTAAAGCTCCATCTACACTGTCCCCATCAAACACTCCCAGGACAGGTACAGCACGGGGTTAGATACAGAGTAAAGCTCCCTCTACACCATCCCCATCAAACACTCCCAGGACAGGTACAGCACTGGGTTAGATACAGAGTAAAGCTCCCTCTACACCGTCCCCATCAAACACTCCCAGGACAGGTACAGCACGGGGTTAGATACAGATTGAATCTCCCTCTACACCGTCCCCATCAAACACTCCCAGGACAGGTACAGCACAGGGTTAGATACAGAGTAAAGCTCCCTCTACACCGTCCCCATCAAACACTCCCAGGATAGGTACAGCACGGGGTTAGATACAGAGTAAAGCTCCATCTACACCATCCCCATCAAACACTCCCAGGACAGGTACAGCACGGGGTTAGAAACAGAATAAAGCTCCCTCTACACCATCCCCATCAAACACTCCCAGGACAGGTACAGCACTGGGTTAGATACAGAGTAAAGCTCCCTCTACAGCGTCCCCATCAAACATTTCCAGGACAGGTACAGCACGGGGTTAGATACAGAGTAAAGCTCCCTCTACACTGTCCCCATCAAACACTTCCAGGACAGGTACAGCACGGGGTTAGATACAGAGTAAAGCTCCCTCTACACTGTCCCCATCAAACACTCCCAGGACAGGTACAGCACGGGGTTAGATACAGAGTAAAGCTCCCTCTACGCTGTCCCCATCAAACACTCCCAGGACAGGTATAGCACGGGGTTAGATACAGAGTAAAGCTCCCTCTACACTGTCCCCATCAAACACTCCCAGGACAGGTACAACATGGGGTTAGATACAGAGTGAAGCTCCCTCTACACTGTCCCCATCAAACACTCCCAGGACAGGTACAGCACGGGGTTAGATACAGAGTGAAGCTCCCTCTACACCGTCCCCATCAAACACTCCCAGGACAGGTACAGCACAGGGTTAGATACAGAGTAAAGCTCCCTCTACACCGTCCCCATCAAACACTCCCAGGACAGGTACAGCACGGGGTTAGATACAGAGTAAAGCTCCCTCTACACCATCCCCATCAAACACTCCCAGGACAGGTACAGCACGGGGTTAGATACAGAGTAAAGCTCCCTCTATACCATCCCCATCAAATACTCCCAGGACAGGTACAGCACTGGGTTAGATACAGAGTAAAGCTCCCTCTACACCGTCCCCATCAAACACTCCCAGGACAGGTACAGCACGGGGTTAGATACAGAGTAAAGCTCCCTCTACACAGTCCCCATGAAACACTCCCAGGACAGGTACAGCACGGGGTTAGATACAGAGTAAAGCTCCCTCTACACTGTCCCCATCAAACACTCCCAGGACAGGTACAGCACGGGGTTAGATACAGAGTAAAGCTCCCTCTGCACTGTCCCCATCAAACACTTCCAGGACAGGTACAGCACAGGGTTGGATACAGAGTAAAGCTCCCTCTACACTGTCCCCATCAAACACTGCCAGGACAGGTACAGCACGGGGTTAGATACAGAGTAAAGCTACCTCTGCACTGTCCCCATCAAACACTCCCAGGACAGGTACAGCACGGGGGGAGATACAGAGTAAAGCTCCCTCTACACTGTACCCATCAAACACTTCCAGGACAGGTACAGCACGGGGTGAGATACAGAGTAAAGCTCCCTCTACACTGTACCCATCAAACACTTCCAGGACAGGTACAGCACGGGGTGAGATACAGAGTAAAGCTCCCTCTACACTGTCCCCATCAAACACTCCCAGGACAGGTACAACACGAGGTTAGATACAGAGTAAAGCTACCTCTGCACTGTCCCCATCAAACACTCCCAGGACAGGTACAGCACGGGGTGAGATACAGAGTAAAGCTCCCTCTACACTGTACCCATCAAACACTCCCAGGACAGGTGCAGCACGGGTTAGATACAGAGTAAAACTCCCTCTACACCGTCCCCATCAAACACTCACAGGACAGGTACAGCACGGGGTTAGATACAGAGTAAAGCTCCCTCTACACTGTCCCCATCAAACACTCCCAGGACAGGTACAGCACGGGGTTAGATACAGAGTAAAGCTCCCTCTACACTGTCCCCATCAAACACTCCCAGGGCAGGTACAGCACGGGGTTAGATACAGAGTAAAGCTCCCTCTGCACTGTCCCCATCAAACACTTCCAGGACAGGTACAGCACAGGGTTGGATACAGAGTAAAGCTCCCTCTACACTGTCCCCATCAAACACTGCCAGGACAGGTACAGCACGGGGTTAGATACAGAGTAAAGCTACCTCTGCACTGTCCCCATCAAACACTCCCAGGACAGGTACAGCACGGGGTGAGATACAGAGTAAAGCTCCCTCTACACTGTACCCATCAAACACTTCCAGGACAGGTACAGCACGGGGTGAGATACAGAGTAAAGCTCCCTCTACACTGTCCCCATCAAACACTCCCAGGACAGGTACAACACGAGGTTAGATACAGAGTAAAGCTACCTCTGCACTGTCCCCATCAAACACTCCCAGGACAGGTACAGCACGGGGTGAGATACAGAGTAAAGCTCCCTCTACACTGTACCCATCAAACACTCCCAGGACAGGTGCAGCACGGGTTAGATACAGAGTAAAACTCCCTCTACACCGTCCCCATCAAACACTCACAGGACAGGTACAGCACGGGGTTAGATACAGAGTAAAGCTCCCTCTACACTGTCCCCATCAAACACTCCCAGGACAGGTACAGCACGGGGTTAGATACAGAGTAAAGCTCCCTCTACACTGTCCCCATCAAACACTCCCAGGGCAGGTACAGCACGGGGTTAGATACAGAGTAAAGCTCCCTCTACACTGTCCCCATCAAACACTCCCAGGGCAGGTACAGCACAAGTTGTTAAGTGATGTTATGTTTCCTTACTTTGTTCGCTCAGAACTTCCAGATTCTGCCCAGAAAAGGTCAAGAAATGGTTAACATTTGTGTCATTCGCTTACGCAGAGAAGATAGCACCTCCGCTACAGCCCATCTGCTCAACACCCTCCCACTCTCTGAGCTGCTTCCTAATGTGTCTCTGTCGCTATCGAACTTGGTGATTCATGCTGCTCATGTCTGTTATTGATGAGCAGCAGATAACTGGGATCTTCCCTAAATATCAGGAGTGTCTGGTACTCAGTGACGGGCACATTCATACCTGGAGGGCTATGCCCGACCTATTGCGGCTAGATACATGGGAATCCCACAACCTGGACGTTCCCCTCCAAGTAATTCAGCATCCTGACTTGGCAAAATGTCGGCCATTCCTTCACTGTCGCTGGGACAAAATCGTGGAACTCCCTCCTGCAGCGGTTCTAGAAGGCAGCTCACCGCCACCTTCTGAAGGGCAACTAAGGATGGGCAACAAATGCTGGCCCAGCCCAGCGACGCCCACATTCTGTAAACAAATTTGTTAAAAGGGGTTCCCAACCAGTGTGCCGGGGCTTGTGCTGTGAAGGCTCCTCAAGTGCGCAGCAAAGTAAGATTCAAAATGATTAAACATCTCTGCAAATAAACTAAATCTAACCTGCGTTTTCAGCTCCGTGTTCAGCTTCGCCAAGTCCTGATGAAGCTCGGGCCTTCCACGCATGGGCCTAACCGAAGTTTTTTAAAAATCAGGACCGCGCATGCGTGGTCCCTTTCCCGGCCGGCACAGGCACGGTTCGGATCACCAACGCAAAACGTTCCGAACTGCACAAGTGCATCCCTTTCCCATCCAACGCACGCACAGGATATCCCAGCTTCTTTGGGAATCGGAGATGTCGACCACGGCGTTGAAGACAAAAGCCCCGCGGCGCCCGCGCGGGGCGCAAAAACAAACAAAAAAAAAGGGTGCAAAAGCCTGGGATGAGCTACGGGGAGGCAGGGAGAGGCTGGGGACAGGATGAAGGGGGAGGGGGGAAACAAAGTTCCTGTCATGATATCCACATCAGCATATCATGGTGCAATCACACACACACCGATGGACAGGCAGTAGGACCAACCAACACACACACATCGCAGCCAATCACCAGTGAGAGCCCACGCACTATAAAAACAGGGGACACCACAGTTCCCGCTCATTCCAGCAGCAGCCAGCTCAGAGCACCGAGCTCGGAGCCTGCCACTCAGACATTCACCATGTGTGAGTGCCTCACCCAGATAGTGATAGGACAGGGTCCACAGATTAGCTGGTAATGCACGTACCCAAGTTAGCAGTGTGTTGTTACAGTTGAGTAGTTAATAAAATTGAGTTCCACCATCTCCAGCCGTTGAGGTGTAAGAGGCAGGAAACCAGTAAAGTTAAGGAAAGGGGAAGCAGGTTCCAATTTCACATGCAAATGGTGATCAGACGTTCAGTGTACACTCCTTAAACTAATGAGAATCGTATTAAATGGTGGCTCGACATGTTTCCAGGGGGTTTGAAGGATAAAAGGCGAGAGGGCGGTTCAATTGGGGAAAATTGGAGACGTGCCTCAAAATGTTTTATGGGATGAAGATGTAACATGGCATAAAAGTAGATTCGGAGCCATTAATCTAGCTCGATCCTCCCATAGCAGTACCGAGGGAGACGGTGCCTCGCTGCATCTTCAGCGTAATTGCTTTTTCCATATTATCAGCCAAAGTTGATGGCTAGCTTGCACTCGTTTTCCTTCTCGCAACATTTGTGTTCCATCAAAGTCCAAACTTCTTATTGAGAAATCACCTGAAGTTCCGGTTGCGGCTATGCCTAGGTAGGCCGCACGTTCGGCAGCTCCTGCCGGGAACGGACTTTTGGGCTCTCCAGAGGGGCCCCAACGGCAATTGTTCGACGGCTTCCAGTGTGGGAAGGTGACAGCAAGGTCCCCCCGACATTATATGGATTGGACCAGGAGTGGAGCGGTTAAAAAAGTGATCTTGGGGCAGCGTAAAGTGCGAGGGAGAAAAAGCAAGATGGCGGCGGGTGGAGACCAAGCAGCGTGGGCGCAGTGGTCGCAGGAGCAGCAGGGGTTTCTTAAACGCTGCTTTGAGGAGCTGAGGACAGAAATGCTGGCGCCAATGAAAGCGGCGATTGAGAAGCTTGTGGAGACCCAGAAGGCCCAAGGGGCGGCGATCCGGGAGGTGCGGCAAAAAGCCTCGGAGAACGAGGACGAGATCTGGGGCCTGCGGTGAAGGTGGGGGCGCACGAGGCGCTGCACAAGAGGTGGGCGGAAAAATTCGAGGACCTGGAGAATAGGTCGAGGAGGAAGAATCTTCGGATTCTGGGTCTCCCTGAAGGAGTGGAGGGGCCCGATGCCGGGGCATATGTGAGCACGATGCTCAATTCGCTGATGGGCGCGGGAGCCTTCCCGAGGCCCCTGGAGCTGGATGGGGCTCATCGGGCCCTGGCAAGGAGACCCAAAGCCAACGAGCCGCCAAGGGCTGTAGTGGTGAGGTTCCACCGCTTTGTGGACAGAGAGTGTGTCCTGAGATGGGCCAAAAAAGAGCGGAGCAGCAGATGGGAGAACACGGAGATCCGAATCTACCAGGACTGGAGTGCGGAGGTGGCTAAGAAGAGGGCTGGTTTTAACCGGGCTAAGGCGGTGCTCCATAGGAAGGGGGTGAAGTTCGGGATGCTGCAGCCAGCGCGATTGTGGGTCACGTTCCAAGATCAGCACCACTAATTTGAAACGCCCGATGAGGTTTGGAACTTTATACAAACTGAAAAGTTGGACTCAAATTGAGGGTTGGTCGTGGGGGGATGTTTACTGTGTTTACCGCGTTTGGGGAATGTTCTCTGGGTTTGAGTGCTGGGTGGGGATGGGTGAATGGATTTGATGTGGGGGCTGTGGGAGAGCGTGGGCGTCTGTGTTGGAGGGGCAGGGCCGCATGGAGGAAGAGGGGGAGTGGAGGCGCAAGGTTGGGGAGTTGGGGTAAGGCCGCAAAAAGGAGCTGCGTCAGAGGGGGCGGGGCCGACTCAGGAAAGCGCGGGCTTTTTCCCGCAGTAGGGAAGGATGGGGGTGGGGCCGGGGGGGGGGGGGCGGTGCTGGAGAGGAGCGCACACTGACTGCCAAGGGATGGGGGGATTCTCACACTGGGGGGTCGATGGAATGGCGGGAGAGGCCGGGGTCAGCAGAAGTCAGCTGACTTACGGGAGTGTCATGGGGGGAGCAAAATGGCTAGATGAGGATCTAGCGGGGGGGAGGGTGGAGAGGGGTGGGGGGGAACAGGGTTGCTGCTGCATTGGCCAAAAGGGAGCTGGAAGTAGGAGAGGTAGTCGGGGTGGGGGTCCGACGTCTGGGGGACTGGAGGGTGTGGGAGGCGCTGGCACGTGGCTGGCCTAGAAAAGGAGATGGCTAGTCGGCAGGGGAGGGGGGCGAGCAGCCCCCCAATCCGGCTGATAACTTGGAATGTGAGGGGCCTGAACGGGCCGGTCAAGAGGGCCCGGGTGTTCGCGCACTTAAAGGGACTGAAGGCAGACGTGGTTATGCTCCAGGAGACACATCTGAAGGTGGCAGATCAGGTTAGGCTGAGAAAGGGATGGGTAGGGCAGGTCTTTCATTCAGGGCTGGATGCGAAGAACAGAGGGGTTGCAATACTGGTGGGGAAGCGGGTGTCATTTGAGGCACTGAATATTGTAGTGGATAATGGAGGTCGACATGTGGTGGTGAGTGGTAGGTTGCAGGTGGTGCTGGTGAACGTATATGCCCCGAATTGGGATGATGCCGGATTTATGAAACGCATGCTGGGTCGGATTCCGGATCTGGAGGTAGGAAGCTTAATAATGAGGGGGGGACTTCAACACGGTGCTGGACCCAGCACTGGACCGGTCTAGGTCCAGGACGGGTAAGAGGCCGGCTGCGGTCAAGGTGCTCAGGGGATTTATGGATCAGATGGGGGGAGTGGATCCATGGAGGTTTGCCAGGCCGCTGGCCAGGGAATTTTCTTTCTTTTCCCACGTCCATAGAGCCTACTCCCGGATAGATTTTTTCATTTTGAGTAGGGCGTTAATCCCGAAAGTGGAGGGAACGGAATATTCGGCCATAGCCATCTCGGACCACGCCCCGCATTGGGTGGAGCTGGAGTTGGGGGAGGAGCGGGACCAGCGCCCGCTGTGGCACCTTGATGTGTGACTATTGGCGGATGAGGAGGTGTGCGGGCGGGTGCGGGGGTGTATTCAAAGATACTTGGAGGCCAACGACAACGGGGAGGTGCAGGTGGGGGTAGCCTGGGAGGTGCTGAAAGCGGTGGTCAGGGGAGAGGTCATCTCCATTCGGGCCCACAGGGAGAAGAGAGAGGGGAGGGAGAGGTTGGTGGGGGAGATTTTAAGGGTGGACAGGAGGTATGCAGAGGCCCCCGAGGAGGGGCTACTTAGGGAGCGACGGAACCTCCAGACGGAGTTCGACCTGTTGACCACAGGGAAAGCAGAGGCACAGTGGAGGAAAGTGCAGGGGGCGACGTATGAGTATGGGGAGAAGGCGAGTCGGATGCTGGCACATCAGCTTCGTAAGAGGGAGGCAGCGAGGGAGATTGGTGGAGTCAAGGATAGAGGGGGGAATACTGTGCGGAGTGCGGTGAGGATAAACAAGGTATTTAGGGACTTCTATGGGGATCTGTACAGATCTGAACCCCCAGCGTGGGAGGAGGGGATGCGACAATTCCTGGATCAGCTGAGGTTCCCGAGGGTGGAGGAGGAGGAGGTGGCTGGTTTGGGGGCGCCGATTGGGCTGGAGGAGCTGGTTAAAGGATTGGGGAGCATGCAGGCGGGGAAGGCCCCGGGGCCGGATGGGTTCCCGGTTGAATTCTACAGGAAATACGTGGACCTGCTGGGCCCGTTGCTAGTGAGGTCTTTTAACAAGGCGAGGGAGGAGGGACCTTGCCCCCGACAATGTTTAGGGCGCTGATTTCTTTGATCCTGAAGCGGGACAAGGATCCATTGCAATGTGGGTCGTATAGACCGATCTCGCTCCTCAATGTTGATGCTAAGTTGCTGGCGAAGGTGCTGGCTACGAGAATTGAGGACTGTGTCCCGGGGGTGATTCATGAGGACCAGACGGGATTTGTGAAGGGTAGGCAGCTAAAGACTAATGTGCGTAGGCTCCTCAATGTGATTATGATGCCCCCGGTGGAGGGGGAAGCGGAGGTAGTGGCAGCTATGGACGCGGAGAAGGCCTTTGATCGGGTGGAGTGGGAGTGTCTTTGGGAAGTGCTGCGGAGGTTTGGGTTCGGGGAGGAGTTCAGCAGCTGGGTCAGGCTGCTATATAGAGCCCCGGTGGCGAGTGTGGCTACGAATCGGCGGAGGTCGGAATACTTTCGGCTGCACCGGGGGATGAGGCAGGGGTGCTCCCTGTCCCCCTTGCTGTTTGCACTGACAATTGAGCCTCTGGCCATGGCTCTAAGGGAGTCCAGGAAATGGAGGGGACTGGTCCGGGGGGGTGGGCACCGGGTGTCGTCGTGTGCTGACGACCTGTTGCTGTATGTTGCAGATCCAGTGGAGGGGATAGCGGAGGTCATGCGGATCCTAAGGGAGTTTGGGAACGTTTTCGGGTATAAACTCAACGTAGGGAAGAGTGAGCTCTTTCTGGTGCATTCAGGGGACCAGGGAAGGGGGATAGACGAGCTGCCGTTGGAAGAGGCGGAAAGGAGCTTTCGGTACCTAGGGATCCAAGTAGCTAGGAGTTGGGGGGCCCTGCACAAGCTCAATTTGACGCGGTCGGTGGAGCAGATGGAGGAGGATTTTAAAAGATGGGATATGCTGCCCCTCTCACTAGCGGGTAAGATGCAGTCAGTCAAAATGACGGTCCTCCCGAGGATTCTCTTGGTGTTCCAGTGCCTTCCCATTATGATCCCCAAGGCCTTTTTCAAACGGGTAAGTAGGAGCATCATGGGTTTTGTGTGGGCGAATAAGACCCCGAGGGTGAAGAGAGTGTTTCTGGAGCATAGCAGGGGGGGGGCGGGGGGGGGGGGGGGGGGTGGTTGGCACTGCCAAATTTGTGCGGCTATTATTGGGCAGCCAATGTGGCGATGATCCGTAAGTGGGCAATGGAGGGAGAGGGGGCGGCGTGGAAGAGGTTAGAGATGGCGTCCTGTGTGGGCACGAGCCTGAGGGCGCTGGCGACGGCACCGCTGCCGCTCTCGCCGACAAGGTACACCACGAGTCCGGTGGTGGCGGCGACGTTGAAGATCTGGGGGCAGCGGAGGCGTCACAGGGGCGAGGTGGGAGCCTTGGTTTGTCCCCGATTCGGGGGAATCATCGGTTCGTCCCGGGAAGGATGGATGGGGGTTTACGGAGCTGGCATCGGGCAGGGATTAGAAGAATGGGGGACCTGTTCATCGATGGGACGTTTGCGAGCCTAAGGGCGCTGGAAGAGAAGTTTGGGTTACCCCCGGGAAATGCTTTCAGGTACATGCAAGTGAGGGCGTTTGTGAGGCGGCAGGTGAGGGAACTCCCGCTGCTCCCGGCACAGGGGATTCAGGACAGGGTGATTTCAGGTGTATGGGTTGGAGAAGGCAAGGTTTCGGCGATTTACCAGGAGCTGAAGGAAGAGGAGGAGGCCTCGGTGGAGGAGTTAAAGGGCAAGTGGGAGGAGGAGCTTGGGGAGGAGATAGATGAGGGTCTGTGGGCCGATGCCCTGAGTAGGGTTAATTCTTCCTCCTCTTGCGCCAGGCGCAGCCTAATACAGTTCAAAGTTACTCACAGAGCGCATATGACAGGGGCGAGGTTGAGTAGGTTCTTTGGGGTGGAGGATAGATGTGGGAGGTGCTGGGGAAGCCCGGCGAATCATATCCATATGTTCTGGTCGTGCCCGGCGCTGGATGGGTTTTGGAGGGGTTTTGCGAGGACTATGTCCAAGGTGGTGAACGCCCGGGTCAAGCCGAGCTGGGGATTGGCATTATTTGGGGTAACGGACGAGCCGGGAGTGCAGGAGGCGAAAGAGGCCGGTATCCTGGCCTTTGTGTCCCTGGTAGCCCGGCGGAGGATTTTGCTATTATGGAAAGATGCGAAGCCCCCTAGTGTGGAAGCTTGGATCAATGACATGGCAGGGTTCATTAAGCCGGAGAGGATAAAGTTTGCCTTGCGAGGGTCTGTGCAGGGGTTCCTCAGGCGGTGGCAACCGTTCCTAGACTATCTCACGGAGCGTTAGGAGGAGGTCAGCAGCAGCCCAGGGGCGGGGGGGGGTGTGTGGAGGGAGGGGGGGTTCTTTTGGGGGGGCGTTTGGGGGGGGGGGGAGGGAGGGGGGGTTCTTTTGGGGGGGCGTTTGGGTGGGTGGGGGGGGGCTTCCCTACTGGTGCTTTTAAATGTCATATGGGGGGTTATCGTATATGGGGGATATCCAATGTATAATTGTTGTATAATTTTTGATTGTTGTGTTCTTGCTTCTTTCTTTTTGTTGGGGGGGGGGGGGGGGGCGGGGGGAGTTTGTTGAAAATCTGTTGAAAAATTTTAATAAATATATTTTTTTTTAAAAAGAGAAATCGCCTGAACCAACTTTTGCCTTTTCTTTCGACAGAGTGTTTGGCTGGGCCATTGTGGCCACCTCCTCGCTGAACATGTTGATACCCTCAGCAGCCAGAGCCCATTTCAGCTGTGTTATACTCATCAGGATTTTACAAGGCCTGGTCGAGGTGAGTAGACCAAACGATGTCGGGAAAAGTTCACTTGTCTGCATCTCTGCCAATCTAGGAGCTTGATTCCCCACTTAGCCTCCATCTACATTTTGAAACTTTCTAAAATCTCTAACTCGCTCGGCGCAAGATTATTGCAGGTTTGAGAAGAGGGGACTCCAGGCCCTCGATGAGATGCACCTGGAGATGGTGCCACCATTTCTTTTTTTTTTCTTTTAAAAAAAAAGAAATTTAGAGCACCAATTTATTTTTCCCAATTAAGGGGCAATTTAGCCTGGCCAATCCACCTACCCTGCACATCTTTGGGTTGTGGGGGCGAAACCTGTCGTGTTAAGCACGCTGAGATAACACGGGCTGCAACTGGATGCAGCTATAACTGAAATATACTCCAGACCTTGAAGTTAGTTCAATTTGATTTATTGAACCGGTCACACAGTTAGCTCAGTTCTCTGTGAGTTTGCCTCTCTGCTAACCTAAGTGTGATTACCCTGCCTGACTGAACCAGACTAGCTCTTAGCCACGCGCTGTAGGTGTTATGTGATATATACACCCTGACTCACACTGTAGATGTCCCCAGTGGAAAGAGACAGAGCGTGAGTGCCTCCTGCCTTTTATAGTGGGAAAGCACCCCCAAGTGTTCTGCCTGTTGATTGGCTATGTCCTGTCCTCTGTGTTCATTAGCTGCCTGTCTGTATCTCATTATGTGCATGTCTGCATATCATGACAAAACCCACGCAGACACGGGGAGAATGCGCAAGCTCCACACGGACAGTGACCCAGAGCCCGGATCGAACCCTGGACCTCGACGCTGTGAGGCAGCAGTGCTAATCACTGCGCCACCGTGCTGCCCTCAAAGATATATTTAAGGGACAGCTAGCTAAAACAGGGGAGGCCATCGTGCAGTGGTATTGTCACTGGACTAATAATCCAGAGACACAGGGCAAGATGGGAGAGCCCGGGTTCCAATCCCACCACAGCGCATGGTGAAATTTGACTTAAATTTTCTTTTAAACCTGGAATTAAAAGCCTAATGACGACCATGAAACCATTGTCGATTGTAGTAAAAACCCATCTGGTTCACTGATGTCCTTTAGGGAAGGAAATCTGCCGTCCTTACCCTGTTTGGCCTACATGTGACTCCAGACCCACAGCAAATGTGGTTGACTCTCAAATGGCTCTCTGAAATGGGGGGTAGTTGGGGGCGGGCAATAAATGTGGGCCCCACCAGCACCGCCCGAGACGTGTAAAATATTTTAAAACATCACATGATGGAGAGAGGTTATATTGAGAGGGTGAATGGATCACACAGGATTGACCTGCTCCACGTGCATGTTAATGCTCGAGCTAAACATGCCGGCCCTGAAAGTTGTCTCTGTTCTCAATTGAGTTAGCCAATTCCGGGGAAACTGCGATGCTAAGGAGGAGAAATTTCAGTCAGTGTTTGATTCCCCTCAGCTGACCTCTGCCTGCGAGGACAAGATCGGACCTGTGATATCTTCAACAGTTAAATAGGCTGCCAACCTATGGACTGACACGAAGGGTGAGGAGGATGCCCGGTACCCTTGCAAGCCCACCCACCAAAGAAGGCGGGTGCCATGCTTTAGGGATGTTGTCAAGGCCTTGGAGGAAGCGCAGCGGGGACTTTCCAGAACGGTACCGTGGATTGAGGAACTTCAGTCAGGCGGAGAGACCAGAAGAACTGGTCTCGTTCCCCTTGGAGCAGCGAAGGTTTAGGGGAAATTTAGAAGAGATGTTCAAAATAATGAAACCAAAGAGAAAATGCTGGAAAATCCCAGGGAGGGTTGGCAACCTGAGCACACACAGATTCAAAGCAGTTGGCAAACATAGAGTGAGATGAGTCACTTTTCTAAACGGCGAGTGGTTATGGGATGGAATGCGCTGCCTGAAATGGGCGGTGGAAGCTGATTTATTCATAACCTTCAAAAGGGAATTGAATGAATATCGAAAAAGAAAAAGAAAAGTGCTCGGGCTGCAGTGGGGGAAAGAGCAGCAGGGTGGACAGCTCTTCCACAGAGCTTGCATGGGGACAAAGGACCGAATGGCCTCCTTCTGTGAAGCAAGCTTCTGCAATTACATGAAATCAGCGCCTTCAGGAGAGTCACTGCGCCCTTACGATATGTGTCCAATTGAAATGAGTGACGCACACGACACAGATGGGACACTTTGGACCTTTATCAATTAAATATTGTGACCACCCGCCTCACTCAGGAGACTGAGGAAATTTGGCATGTCAGCTACGACTCTCGCCAACTTTTACAGACACAGAAAGCATTCTTTCTGGTTGTATCACAGCTTGGTATGGTTCCTGCTCTGCCCAAGACCGCAGGAAACTACAAAAGGTTGTGAATGTAGCCCAATCCATCACGCAAACCAGCCTCCCATCCATCGACTCTGTCTACAATTCCCGCTGCCTCGGAAAGGCAACCAGCATAATTAAGGACCCCACGCACCCCGGACATACTCTCTTCCACCTTCCTGGGTCAGGAAAAAGATACAAACGTTTGAGGTCACGTACCAACCGACTCAAGAACAGCTTCTTCCCTGCTGCCATCAGGGACGAAATTCTCCGGAAACGGCGCGATGTCCGCCGACTGGCGCCCAAAACGGCGCAAATCAGACGGGCATCGCGCCGCCCCAAAGGTGCGGAATGCTCCGCATCTTTGGGGGCCGAGCCCCAACCTTAAGGGGCTAGGTCGGCACCGGACGAATTTCCGCCCCGCCAGCTGGCGGAAAAGGCCTTTGGTGCCCTGCCAGCTGGCGCGGAAATGACATCTCCGGGCGGCGCATGCGCGGGAGTGTCAGCGGCCGCTGACGGCATTCCTGCGCATGCGCAGTGGAGGGAGTCTCTTCTGCCTCCGCTATGGTGGAGACCTTGGGAGGGCCCCGATCGCGGGCCAGGCCACCGTGGGGGCACCCCCCGGGGCCAGATCGCCCCGCGCCCCCCCCCAGGACCCCAGAGCCCGCCCGCGCCGCCTTGTCCCGCCGGTAAGGTAGGTGGTTTAATTTACACCGGCGGGACAGGCATTTTAGCGGCGGGACTTCGGCCCATCCGGGCCGGAGAATCGCGCGGGGGGGCCCGCCAACCGGCGTGGCGCGATTCCCACCCCCGCCGAATATCCGGTGCCGGAGACTTCGGCAACCGGCAGGGGCGGGATTCATGCCAGCCCCCGGCGATTCTCCGACCCGGCGGGGGGTCGGAGAATCTCGCCCCAGATCTTTGAATGGACCTACCTCGTATTAAGTTGATCTTTTCTCTACACCCTAGCTATGACTGTAACATTGCATTCTGTAGTCTCTCCTTCCTTCCCTATGTACGGTATGCGTTGTCTGCATAACATGCAAGAAACAATAGGTTTCACTGTATATTAATACACGAGACAATAATAAATCAAATCAAATCACTTTTCTGTGGCAGGATAACCTGTTAAACAGTGAATTGACTTTAATTGCCCTGAGCAAAGGCAGGCCCTGTCATTTGATATTCTCTTGTGTTTATTTTCCTGCAGGGGGTTACGTATCCTGCATGCCACGGAATTTGGAGCAAATGGGCACCTCCTTTGGAGCGAAGCAGGCTCGCTACTACCTCCTTCTGTGGTAATCAATCTCTTTAGACTTGCCCCAGTGCGTTGCACAGCAGGGACAGGCAGAGAGGCCTAGCCTCCATTTTGTGAATGGGCCGTGGTGGGAGAGGGCGGCCTTTCTATGCCCTTGATGCCTACTTAACTTTGACCCCGGAAGCTCACCTCTGCTTCCTGTTATGGAGACAGGAGCGGACGTCGCCATCGTCCCCTGAATGCCATTCGCCCTTTCCTGTAGTCCTCCATTTTCCTGTCGGTCCCACTCTCTCCCCACCAGTATTATTTCCCTCTGTGCGCTTCACCCTAAGGAGGCCACATTCCCTCTTTTAACCCAATTTTCCCCCTCAAGGCTCCGTGGCAGCACTGGGGGAGTGCAGTACTGTCAGGGGAACTACCTTTCAAATGAGATGTGAAGCCTTACCCGTCAATTGGGCGCCAGTTATGCACAAAACCATGAGACTCCTGGCCCTTAGCAGCCTGACATCAGTCACCGTTGGCGATAGGGCAGCACGGTAGCATTGTGGATAGCACAATTGCTTCACAGCTCCAGGGTTCCAGGTTCGATTCCCGGCTTGGGTCACTGTCTGTGCGGAGTCTGCACATCCTCCCCGTGTGTGCGTGGGTTTCCTCCGGGTGCTCCGGTTTCCTCCCACAGTCCAAAGATGTGCAGGTTAGGTGGATTGGCCGTGCTAAATTGCCCTTAAGTGTCCAAAATTGCCCTTAGTGTTGGGTAGGGTTACAGGGTTATGGGGATAGGGTGGAGGTGTTGACCTTGGGTAGGGTGCTCTTTCCAAGAGCTGATGCAGACTCGATGGGCCGAATGGCCTCCTTCTGCACTGTAAATTCTATGATTTCTATGAGAACTGAAGCCACTGACTTTTTAATGCAGCCAGAACAGGAACAGGCTACTTGACCCAACCGACCTTAACGTCTTCTAGATGATCTGACCATCCGCTAACCTTCTGCCACGTTCCCCAATCCATTTATTCCCCCGTGCCTCCACAGGTAGCTGTCCCACTCTTGAGTCAAAGGTCATAGGTTATGAACGACCGAGGGGATGCAGTGCTGTCAGGGGTGCTGGCTCTCCGCTGCAGCATGAAACAGTCTACCTGTGGTGGGCCACGTATGGCTACGTAAGGCTGTTGTATATATGTTCTACTGTTCTATTAGTTGTTATCTCCACTGTTGTATATACTTATTGTTATTGCTGTTCTGTTATTGATTGTTGCTGTTGTATTGTTGAAATGTTATTATTGGTGCTGCTTTTGGCTCCGCCTGTGACTCCGCCCAGCGGTGGAGGTATATAGCCTGTTGACCTGGGTCAGCCCTGCAGTGCGGGAGGAGCTACAGGTCGATACATATTTAGCTTATTGAAGCATCGGTTCACTTCTTCTCAGCGTCTCGTCTGAATTGATGTCTATCACTGCCCTCTCGAGTGGACGTATTTGATTCCCCGGGGCACTATTTTGAAGCAGGGCAGGGGAGCTCTCTCTGGAACCCTGGCCAATATGCATCCCTTAAATAAGATCGCTTGCCGCCCCACTCCCTTGCCTCCAGGAAAATGGTCCAGGGAGTGGGATAATGCCGGGAAACCGGCACAGCGACCAGCAGTGGGAGTTTGCTCGCCTGGGCACTTCCATGCCCACCCCCACGGGGGACCTTCATTGTTCAGCCCAGGGTCACAAAACCTCCAAGCTTCGGGAATTGAAAATGAGGGCCAGAATATAGCCGGCTCAAGACAGCTCAGCAGACCGTTAAAAATGGTTAAAACCGTTAAGACCTCAAGCTACAGTGTGTGAAAAGAGCAGATTTAAGGTCTGTCTAAGTGGCATGATCTAAAGTGGTTTAAATTCCTGGCCCTGTAAAAATTTAGGAAAAAAACGTCCGCAGCTTCCACTTAGTGTGAAAAAGTGACATCTGCTGCTGGGGTTCATTGATAACAGGCCGTCTGGTGTAGCTCAGAAAGAAAACAATCTCCATCACCTTTTTGCAATTTCAATAGATCCCATTGCTTACATTTCCCATCCTAACATATGTATTATAGCTGAGCCCATTATGAATGCTTGGCTGGGTTTCAAAATTTCCATAACCATTCATCTCAACAGGGGGCAGAGTTCTCATTATGATTGACAGTTTAAAGAGGTGAGGAGCGGGGTGAGGGCTGAAGGGCCTAACAGCCTTTAATAAGAAATATCCTGGGGCGCTGCTCGTGTCTTGTCCACAGTAGCCCAGAATTTAATCTCCAAAACCCTGTTACTAGCAATTAGATCAAAAATCATAAGGTATTAAATAAGATGATACATTTATTTCAGTCTCCTTGAAAACTTCTGTTAATAGTTATAAAAAATGTTGGGGATGAGGAAAATAGAATGTTAAAATGTTTTTTGTGCCAATGGATTGGAACACAGGCGGGTAAATGGAGTTGAGGGGTAGATCAGACATGATCTAATTGAATGGCAGAAAATATTGAAGGGGCTGAATGGCCTCCTCCTATTCCTAATCTTCCGCTACTTAATAATGTTCAATGTCAACTGTAGTTTGGTAATGTGCACACTCTCTTTTTGCAGGTTCCTACGCTGGGGCAGTGGTAGCAATGCCTCTGGCAGGGATCCTTGTCCAGTACTCAGGGTGGTCTTCCGTCTTCTATGTCTATGGTAAGTGCCAGGGAAAGTAAGGGGTCAACGTTAAACGTAGCCTGACGAGTATAATTGTATGCACCGGTGTTACAGTCGGATAAATGACAGCATATACAGGGTAAAAAGGAACAACTCCTCTCTGGTGCTGTATGGCCCATGCGTGTGTCTCAGTGTCAGCTGCTGTACAAGTACAGTACACACACAGGGTTAAAGGGAATGATTCACTCCCATCTGCTCATGAACAAAGAACAAAAAACAGTACAGCACAGCAGGCTTGTGTGAACTAAATCATTCTGCACTACCGTGGTCCATATCCGTCTATTCCTATCCTATTCAGGCAGTTGTCAAGATGCTTCTTAAACGTCACTATGGTACCTGCTTCCGCCACCTTCCCCGGCACTTAGCACCCTCTGTGTAAAAAAAAGTCCCTCGCCCACTTCCTCTAAATATTGCCTCTCGCACCTTCAACTTATGTCCCCCAGTAATTGACTCTTCCACTCTGGGAAAAAGCTTCTGACTATCCACTCTGTCCATGCCTCTCATAATTTTGTGAACTTCTATCAGGTCGCCCCCTCAACCTCCGCCGTTCCAGTGAAAACAATCCGAGTTTATCCAACCTCTCCTGTATGGCCCCTGTCTCAGTGCCGGACTCCCGTGGACATACAATAGACAACTTCTTTTCCCCCCGAAAATCGCTTCCCCCGAAAATCGCTTTGTTCATTTCCATCCTAAGGGGCTTCACAGAGGCATCAAAAATCGAAATGTGGCACTTAGCCCCATCGAGACGTGTTAGACTCGGTGACTAAAAGGTGACTCCTTTTGCACTGTAAATTCTATGATCTATGATCTTAGCCAAAGAGGGAGGAAGGATAAAGGAGTCACTTCAAGGAGGAAAGTGAGAGGTAGAGAGGTTTGGAGTCATGAAGGAGTCCACATCGAGTGCATCAAAGAAACTTTGATCGGATAGCGATGAGGACAGTCAGAGGATACAGCAGGATTTAGATCGTTTGGAGACTTGGCGGAGAGATGGCAGATGGAGTTTAATCCGGACAAATGTGAGGTAATGCATTTTAGAAGGTCTAATGCAGGTAGGGAATATACAATGAATGGTAGAACCCTCAAGAGTATTGACAGTCAGAGAAGTCTAGGTGTACAGGTCGACAGGTCATTGAAAGGGGCAACACAGGTGGAGAAGGTAGTCAAGAAGGCATACGGCATGCTTGCCTTCATTGGCCGAGGCATTGAGTATAAAAATTGGCAAGTCATGTTGCAGCTGTATAGAACCTTAGTTAGGCCACACTTGGAGTATAATGTTCAATTCTAGTCGCCACACTACCAGAAGGATGTGGAGGCTTTAGAGAGGGTGCAGAAGAGATTTACCAGGATGTTGCCTGATATGGAGGGCATTGCCTATGAGGAGAGGTTGAATAAACGCGGGTGGTTCTCACTGGAACGAAGTAGGTTAAGAGGCGACCTGATAGAAGTCTACAAAATTATGAGGGGCATAGACAGAGTGGATAGTCAGAGGCTTTTCCCCAGGGTAGAGGGGTCAATTACTAGGGGGCATAGGTTTAAGGTGTGAGGGGCAAGGTTTAGAGGAGATGTACGAGGGAAGTTTTTTACACAGAGGGTAGTGGGTGCCTGGAACTCGCTGCCGGAGGAGGTGGTGGAAGCAGGGACGATAGTGACATTTAAGGGGCATCTTGACAAATCCATGAATAGGATGGGAATAGAGGGATACGGACCCAGGAAGTGCAGAAGATTTTAGTTTAGACGGGCAGCATGGTCGACGCAGGCTTGGAGGGCCAAAGGGCTTGTTCCTGTCCTGTACTTTTCTTTGTTCTTTGTTCTATTTACAATAACTATTATACAGATCACCAGTAATACCCTTGCGGGTTCTAACAGAGTGGAAATTCCAGAGTTTGGGGGCAATCCAGCTCAAGGCACAACTAACAATGGTGGAGTGATCAGGAACAGGGATGTTCAAGAGGCCAGAATTAGGGGAGCGAAGGTGGTTTCTTTGTTTGTAACCAGGAATTAATTGTTATGCGAATATATGTCCTGGGGCCGTCACATTTTCCTGCTGCCCTGCAGCCGAGCAGTAATGTATCAGCCTACCAGCCACATGTAGCACAGTCAGAAACACACCTGAGGAAGCTCTAACATTTTGAGTCTAAAGTGTCGAAAGGCGGCACGGTGACACAGTGGTTAGCACTGCTGCCTCACAGCGCCAGGGCCCCGTGTCTCCGTGGCTTTCCTCCGGGTGCTCCGGTTTCCTCCCACAGTCCAAACATGTGCAGGTTAGGTGGATTGACCGCGCTAAATTGCCCCTTAGTGTCCAATGAGCCGGTTAGGTGGGGTTACGTGAAAGAGGAGTGGGCTTGTGTAGGGTGCCCTTTCGGAGGTTTGATGCAGGCTCGATGGGCCGAATGGTCTCCTTCTGCACTGTAGGGATTCTATTGTGTGATTTTTTTTATAACGTATGAGAACCAAAAGACGTAACAGGAGGTATGTTGGGTGGTTGGGAGCTGAAGGAGGCTTGAGATCGGGGAGGGTGAAGCCAAGGGGAAATTTGAAAATAAGGATGAGAATTCGGGCCATTTAAATAAAACCATTCTGTTCCCAATGAAGGTCATTGCTGAACATCCCTGGGCCAAGCGAGTGGCGAAAGAAGGGGAAGGTGTTCGGCGGGAGTAAAACCCACCCAGTCGCCACCCCATTGAATGTTGTTGCAAAGTGTGTGCGTGGAGGCGTAGAATTGGGCAAGGGCTTGATTCCGCTCCCTTCGTGGAAAGACCATACAAAAGGCTGAGGAAGGGCCACCTCATTGCCACCCCTGTTGTAGCATCTCCCAATCCGAGTTTGCACAGGAGGGAGTGGAGGGTAAGGAAGTGAGGAAATAAATGTGTTGATGTGTAATAGATCTCAATTGGCTCCTCTGACAGGAAGCTTTGGCATGGTGTGGTACATATTTTGGTTGCTGGTGTCTTATGAGAGCCCTGCCAAGCACCCCACCATTTCAGCCGAAGAGAAGACCTACATCGAGGAATCGATTGGAGAAGGTGTCAATCTTATGAACCCGCTGGTGGTGAGTGCTGCTTGTTTTTCTACCCGCTTGTATTGAGCGGAAGTCAAAGGTCAAAGGGTAATGGGGGTGGTCATGGACAACTTGGGTGTTCCACCCCCCCCCCCCCCCCACCCTCCCCAAATGCTAACCCTGGCACAGCTGCTAACATCCTTGCCCCCGAATCGTAAGGTTCAGGTTTCACGTCCCACTCCAGGGCTTCAGCACAATATTCGAGGTTGGCGCTCCACGGGTAGCACTGAGAGAATGCTGGGCTGTTGGAGGTGCCGGGCGCGATTCAGCGGACTCAAGCTAAAATCCGCTGAACGGCACGTTTAGCGGGATGTGTCTCGGCGCTGCAGTGCTCAGAAACGTCTCGCTATCCAACGGCACTTTCCCAGTTTTTTGGACTCGGGGAATTCCTCCCCGCTGGGGCCGTACGTAACGGGATGTCCTCCAGGCGAGCTTCAAGGCTCCTCGCAGATCGGGGTGCCATTTTGTCTGGCAGCCCCGATCTTTCCCCCACCCTTTCAGGCACCCCCCCCCCCCCCCCATTCATTTGTCTCCCCCTCGCCTCCCCAACCTTGGGAAGGCCCCTGGGAACCTCCTCCCCCCGCCAACCCCTCACAACCCCCTCTGTCTGGCAAGGCTCCCCTGGGCCCGAACCCTGGCAGCGCCAACCTGGCACCTGGGCACCCTGGCAGTCACCCTTGGCAGTGCCAGAGTGCCTGGGTGGCACTACCAGGTTGCCAGGCTGGAAGTACCAGGGGGAGGCTCTGTCCCCGACCACCCGGGGGTCTCCAATGGCCTGAGAGACCCCCCCAGGCGCCGATAGGACTAGTCCACATTCGTGCGAACCAACACTAAATGGCGCCCTGGCGAAGTCCCTCAGGCGCAGCTGTTGAGTCCTGGGGGCCGGGAGAATACGGCATCCGGGTATTTAATTGAGCCGTAATGCTGATAAAAATGCAGATTTAAATCTCACCCAGCGAGAGCGAGATCCATATCTCATCGGGTGGAGCGAGCCGGGTGACGTGCGATCAGCCTGGCCCAGAATCCGATTTGGGGCTCGGACACGATTCACCTGTTGTGACCGTATCCGCACCAGGCGTAACGGCGTCGCTGAATCGCGCCCCCTGCCTTCCAGATGGAGGCTAATATGTTCCCCCTCAAGTGACCATAACAGATCCCTGGCACTATTTTGCAGGAGAGGAGGGGGGTTGTCCTCGATGGCCCGGCCAGTGTTGTTACCCTCAATTGACATCACAGAAACAGGCTGCCTGGGTCATTATCACACTGCTGTTTGTGGGAGCTTGCCGCCATGTTTCGTACATTACATCAGTGACTACACTTCAAAAGTACATCATTGTCTGTAAAGCACTTTGAAACATCCGGTGGTTGTGAAAACGTTATATAAATGTAAACCTTTCCTCTATTTTTGCCCCTGGATGGGCAGGTACAGAGTCAGCTTTCTGCAAGCAGATCGCAAACTCAGGAAAAATGGTTCACGTTGCGAAGGACTCCCAAACTAAACAATAATTGTGACTATTACCATTTTTAAATCTTGCAAATTAACCATAGAAAGTTGACGAATTTAAATATTTTATTTCATATTGCAATGGCTTTGAGAAATTTCCAGAAATTTGCTCCACAGTGCCAAATAGTGGCCAAAGTTTGTAATTACATTGTGACCGTTTACATAGAAAAAAGTGAGAATCAGTGGGAAACCTTGCGGATTGTTCGCAGTTTGTGGAGTGTGGTGAATGTAAATACAGTTAATTCACCAGTTACGTTCTATGTTATTAACCCTGTGGGTTTTATCTGTGGGCCATTGTATGGCTTCACCCACAGGGGGAGATGGTGGAGGAGGTTGGAGCATGTATGGGCTCCGCCCCTTTGAAGGCGTATAAGAGTAGCTGGCCTGTGGGACTGTCCTCAGTGTGTACCAGTCGCAGGCAGGCAAAGTTGATAGTTAATTAAAACCACTGTTTTACTCCGACACGAGTCCTTGAGTGAATTGATGGTCGCATCATGGAGAGAGGTGGGCTTTGATTGAGGGGATGGGGGGGTGAGTAACTCTGATTCCCAGCCCCGTTTCCCTTTTGTGACCCTCGACAGAAATTTAAGGCACCCTGGCGCAAGTTCTTCACCTCGATGCCCGTCTACGCCATCGTCGTGGCCAACTTCTGCCGCAGCTGGACTTTCTACCTGCTGTTGATCAGCCAGCCGGCCTACTTTGAGGAGGTGTTCGGGTTCGAGATCAGTAAGGTACCAAATGTGTTATTTTAATGAGAATGTTTGTGTTTATGAGTCAGAGAGTCACACAGCACAGAAACACAGGAGGAGATGGTTAGCAGTTTCAAATTCCTAGGGGTGCACATCTCCAAAAATCTGTCCTGGTCCACCCACGTCGACGCTACCACCAAGAAAGCACAACAGCGCCTATACTTCCTCAGGAAACCAAGGAAATTCGGCATGTCCACATTGACTCTTACCAACTTTTACAGATGCACCATAGAAAGCATCCTATCAGGCTGCATCACAGCCTGGTATGGCAACTGCTCGGCCCAGGACCGCAAGAAACTTCAGAGAGTCGTGAACACCGCCCAGTCCATCACACAAACCTGCCTCCCATCCATTGATTCCATCTACACCTCCCGCTGCCTGGGGAAAGCGGGCAGTATAATCAGAGATCCCTCCCACCCGGCTTACTCACTCTTCCAACGTCTTCCATCGGGCAGGAGATACAGAAGTCTGAGAACACGCACGAACAGACTCAAAAACAGCTTCTTCCCCACTGTCACCAGACTCCTAAATGACCCTCTTATGGACTGATTTCATTAACACTATACACCCTGTATGCTTCATCCGATGCCAGTGCTTTTGTAGTTACATTGTACATGTTGTGTTGCCCTATTATGTATTTTCTTTTATTCCCTTTTCTTCTCATGTGCTTAATGATCTGTTGAGCTGCTCGCAGAAAAATAGTTTTCACTGTCCCTCGGTACACGTGACAATAAACAAATCCAATCCAATCCAATCCAAACAGGTCCTTCGGCCCACCATGTCTATGCAGACCATCGAATACCAACCTATACTAACCCCATTTACCAGCACTCGGTCCACAGCCTACAGGCCGTGGCGACTTTAAATGCTCGTTCCAGATGCTTCTTCAATGTTGCAAGAGTGCCTGCGTCCACCACGCTCTCGGGCAGCGCTTTCCATATTCCCACCACTCTCTGGGTGAAAATGTGTTCCCTCAGGTCACCCTCTAAACTACTTGCCCCTCACCTTAAACCTCAGCCCTCTGGTCTTAGACACATCTGCCACGGGAAAAGGGTTCTTCTGAGCGACCCTAGCTATGCCTCTCAGAATTCTGTACACCTCTATCGGGGGTGGGGGGGGATTTTTCGGTCGTGCCCGTCCCAAGACCAGAAATTCCCTCCCGGGGTCAACAGGCCTTTAGATGTCCAGCAAATTTAGCGGCCCACTTACGGCGACTCCTGATGGTACCGGAATGTTAATCCCGTAGTTTTAAAATATATATATATTTGGGGGATTTTTACCCTCCTATTTTTGTGAAATGCGTTTTCCACCAGTCGAGGGGCTGTTGTGTGTGTGGGTAGGTGGGTGGGGGTCGGGAGATCTCTTCCGCAACTGACTTATTGTGGGTTGAGAGACTCCTTCCCCATCTCGACCTCGGTTAAAATAGCCGTCGGGCCCCAGTCAGAGTCGAAACTGCCTGATTAAAGCTGGGCCCCACCCTCCTACCCCGCCACTCACTTGCCAGTTGGCGCACACTTAGATTACTGAGCACAATCCTGGTGCCCGACACAGCTCCAGGGTCCCAGGCTCGATTCCCGGCTCGGGTCACTGTTGTGCGGAGTCTGCACGTTCTCCCTGTGTCTGCGTGGGTTTCCTCCGGCTGCTCCGGTTTCCTCCCACAAGTCCCGAAAGACGTGCTCGTTAGGCGAATTGGACATTCTGAATTCTCCCTCAGTGTACCCGAACAGGCGCCGGAATGTGGCGATTGGGGGCTTTTCATAGTAACTTCATTGCAGTGTTAATGTAAGCCTACTTGCGACACTAATAAAGATTATTATTACAAGGAGTCTAAAGTCATTAGAGAAGGTTTTACTGGGTTAATACTTAAATTGAACAGATATGATGATCAGAAGGCCGACTAGGCTGGGGCTTTTATCCCAGAAAAGGGAAGATTGAGGGGTGACCTGATAGAGATTGTTAAGATTATAAAACTATGCAATAAAGTAGATGTACAAAAGATGTTCCCACTTATTGGAGAGACCAGGGCTGGCGTTCTCCGTGCTCCCCCCTCTCCACCATCACCGTGGCGGGTTTTGTGGTGGCGGAGAAACTTGCCATTGGCCAGACTGGATCCCCAGGTCCCGAAGCGGGAGGTGGCCATCGGCGAGATGGGATGGTCCCTTTGGGGGAGGGGGGGGGGGGGGGCAACCGGAAAATCCCGCCCCGGAATTTGGGGAGCACAAGTGCAAGACGGTCACAAATAAATCCAGTCGGAAATTCGGGAGACTCATCTTTAACCAGAAAGTGGTGAGAATGTGGAATTTCTGCGACAGGGAATGCTGGAGGTGAATAGCACGGGTGTATTCGAGGGGAACCCCCATAAAGATGTGGGGGAAGACAGGTACAGAATAGAAGAGCACGCCTGCGGGGCGGGATGAAGCAGGGGGAGTTAGAGCATGAGCATGGGGGAGATGGGCCGAACGGCCTGTTCCTGAGCCGTGAATTCGAAACAATTCTGCATAATGCAAGGTCGCTGGGTCACTGGGCCAGCACGGCTAGGTAGAGATTTGTCCTGGAAGGGAGTAAAACGTGGGCGATCGAGCTGAAATCAGGCATGGGGCGAGGGGGTGCACCAAGGGGCCAAAGTGAGTCAGCGGTTTGCTGATATGCACCACTGCAAATACACAAGGGGTTAATGTTAATACACTACAACTAAGTAAACACTAGAGGGAGCACCGGAGATGTTATGACAGCCAGACATACAGCTAATGAACACATAGAATAGGACACGACCAAGGGGCAGTCAAGACACCCAGAGGTGACACTGCCACAAGGGCGCAACCCATATAAAAGGACAGGGCACACATGCTCTGCCTCTTTCCACAGGCGACACTTAGAGAGTAGGACAGGGGCAGATCAGAAGCATCACACCCACCACGTGGCTGAGAGCAGACTGGTTAGTTAGACTGAGTTACTATAGCAAGATTAGCAGGAGAGTTAAACTCATAGAGAACTGCGCTAATGGTTCAATAAATCACATTGAACTTACTTCAAAGTCTGGAGTATCTTTTGGTCAAAGCTGCATCGAGTTGCAGCCTGTGTTATCCCTGAGTCCATAACACATCAAGCGGGAAAGCCTGAGAGGGGTTTCCACAAAAACATCTACGAAGCCAGTTTGGGCACTTTGGGGTTCAAAGAGTTGACAGTACAGAGGCCCCAGTGCATTTCAGATTGTTAATTCCGTGTTCATCTTTCTCTCAACACAGGTAGGCATGCTGTCTGCTCTCCCCCACCTCGTCATGACGATCATTGTACCCATTGGAGGACAGTTGGCAGACCACCTCAGAGCCAAGAACATCATGTCCACCACCAATGTGAGGAAAATGATGAACTGTGGAGGTGTGTTTCTGCAGGGCCGGTCGACTATGGCCTTCTGTACATAACTGCCCTCAACCATCGCAGGAAGTCTTGGTGCCAGTATGCTGTGTCCTCATCGATGCCTTTGTTATCTCTGGACTCAACTATTCCAAAATTCCCGTGGCCTGGCCTCTACCCTTGCAGGTTCCATAAACTTAAGCTCACCCAAAACTCGACTGCCCGCTTCCTAATGTGACGGTCATCCATCACACTTTCTTCCATAACTTGAGGAAGCCAGCGATAGTGGGACCAGGATTTATTGAATTATATACAATGCTCTGCCCGTGGCAGTAACTCTCTCCCAATCCCGTCCCTGTCGGGAGAGCCAACCACTCCGGGCCCTGCTTGGGCCGGCCTTTATGTGTAGGTCTAACGAGCTCCAGCTGGGAGGCCTCCCTGGGGAGCTCGTACCCAATACCCAGGGGGAGGGAGATTCACAATGGTTTCCCCGTGGTCCTCGTGGGGACGATGACACTTTCTCTGACGACACTCCGGTGAAGCATCATGGGATACTTTACTACCTTAAGGAGGCTATATAAATATACAGGTTGTTGTTGATGAATTTGGGACTCCTTGCCTCAGCCGCCTGCCTTTAAGTCATTGGGCTGAATTCTGCGGTCCCGTCACGGAGAGGGCGGGGCTGGAAAACGCGGCGAGCCGTCCAAATGTCCGTTGACTTCGGCGGGAGTGGAAAATCCCACTGGCGGATAATTCCATCCGTTCTTCCTGACCAGAACCAAGTGTCCCTTATTCACAGGCACTTTGGGCCACGTGGAGTTGCGGACTCACCAGCAGGAAGAACGCACAAAGCCCCGACTTGCCTCGCTTCATAGCACCAGGGACCCGGGTTCAATTCCTGCCTTGGGTCACTGTCTGTGCGGAGTCTGCCCGTTCTCCCCGTGTCTGCGTGGGTTTCCTCCGGGTGCTCCGGTTTCCTCCCACAAGTCCCGAAAGACGTGCTTGTTAGGTGAATTGGACATTCTGAATTCTCCCTCAGTGTACCCGAGCAGGTGCCGGAGTGTGGCGACTAGGGGATTTTCACAGTAACTTCATTGCAATGTTAATGTAAACCTACTTGTGACACTAATAAAGATTATTATTATTAATTATATCAGGGGGTTACCTGACGAACACAGTACGTCCCTGAAATTTACATTTATTCATCCACGGGATGTGGGCGTTGCTGGCTGGGCAGCATTTATTGACCATCCCTAATTGCCCAGGAACTGAGTGACTTGCTGGGTCACTTCTGAGGTCATTTAGAGTCACCTACATTGCTGTGGGTCTGGAGTCACGTAGAGGCCAGACCGGGTAAGGGCGGCAGATTTCCTTCCCTAAAAAGGCCATTAGTGACCCAGATGGGTTTTCATGACAATCGGCGTTGAAATCTCACCATCGAAACCTGGTCCGTCGAGCATTACTCACCACTACTCCCCTGCCTCCCCATGTGTGAAGGTTGACATTCACCCTGTTTGTCAAGCAATAATCTGATACTAAGAACTGAATAGTGCAGGAGGTTGGAGGTGGGATAGGTCATCCATTATTGCACTGAATGGGAGCAGGCTCAATGGGCTGAATGGCCTACTTCTGCTTCTGTTCCTTGTGTTATTATCGTCCTTTGGAAGGTCTAACTATCCACTAACCTCCTCCCCATTCACCAGTCCATTTGTTTTCCCTGCCCTATGAGCTGAGTCTGAAGGTTTGTAGGTTGGAATCCCACCCCAGAGACTTGAGTACAAAATCCTGGCTTGAATCAAGGTCCCGTACATTCTCTGAAGTGGACCTATATCCCACCGTGCCGTTTCAAACTAGAGTGTGGGAGTTCCCCCCATTGTGCTGGCCAACATTTACCCCCCCCCCCAACCTAAAACACATTAGCTGGTCATCTATCACATTGCTGTTTGCGGGATCTCACTGTGCACAAATTGGCTGCTGCGTCTCCTACATTATCTAATCATCTAGATAGGAATAATATGATCAGGGATAGTCAGCATGGCTTTGTGAAGGGTAGGTCATGCCTCACAAACCTTATTGAGTTCTTTGAGAAGGTGACTGAACAGGTAGACGAGGGTAGAGCAGTTGATGTGGTGTATATGGATTTCAGCAAAGCGTTTGATAAGGTTCCCCACGGTAGGCTATTGCAAAAAATACGGAGGCTGGGGATTGAGGGTGATTTAGAGATGTGGATCAGAAATTGGCTAGCTGAAAGAAGACAGAGGGTGGTGGTTGATGGGAAATGTTCAGAATGGAGTACAGTCACAAGTGGAGTACCACAAGGATCTGTTCTGGGGCCGTTGCTGTTTGTCATTTTTATCAATGACCTAGAGGAAGGCGCAGAAGGGTGGGTGAGTAAATTTGCAGACGATACTAAAGTCGGTGGTGTTGTCGATAGTGTGGAAGGATGTAGCAGGTTACAGAGGGATATAGATAAGCTGCAGAGCTGGGCTGAGAGGTGGCAAATGGAGTTTAATGTAGAGAAGTGTGAGGTGATTCACTTTGGAAGGAATAACAGGAATGCGGAATATTTGGCTAATGGTAAAGTTCTTGAAAGTGTGGATGAGCAGAGGGATCTAGGTGTCCATGTACATAGATCCCTGAAAGTTGCCACCCAGGTTGATAGGGTTGTGAAGAAGGCCTATGGAGTGTTGGCCTTTATTGGTAGAGGGATTGAGTTCCGGAGTCGGGAGGTCATGTTGCAGCTGTACAGAACTCTGGTACGGCCGCATTTGGAGTATTGCGTACAGTTCTGGTCACCGCATTATAGGAAGGACGTGGAGGCTTTGGAGCGGGTGCAGAGGAGATTTACCAGGATGTTGCCTGGTATGGAGGGAAAATCTTATGAGGAAAGGCTGACGGACTTGAGGTTGTTTTCGTTGGAGAGAAGAAGGTTAAGAGGAGACTTAATAGAGGCATACAAATGATCAGGGGGTTGGATAGGGTGGACAGTGAGAGCCTTCTCCCGCGGATGGATATGGCTGGCACGAGGGGACATAACTTTAAACTGAGGGGTAATAGATATAGGACAGAGGTCAGAGGTAGGTTCTTTACGCAAAGAGTAGTGAGGCCGTGGAATGCCCTACCTGCTACAGTAGTGAACTCGCCAACATTGAGGGCATTTAAAAGTTTATTGGATAAACATATGGATGATAATGGCATAGTGTAGGTTAGATGGCTTTTGTTTCGGTGCAACATCGTGGGCCGAAGGGCCTGTACTGCGCTGTATTGTTCTATGTTCTATGTTCTATTACAACAGAGACCATGGCACGGTTAGCACTGCTGCCTGACAGCGCCAGGGACCCGGGTTCAATTCTCACCTGTCTGTGTGGAGTTTGCACTTTCTCCCAGTGTCTGCGTGGGTTTCCTCCGGGTGCTCCGGTTTCCTCCCACACTCCAAAGATGTGACCGCGCTAAATTACCCCTTATTGTCCAATGATGTGCAGTTTAGGTGGGATTACGAGAATAGGGCGGGGGTTTGGGCCCAGGTGGGGTGCTCTTTCATAGGGTTGATGCTGACCTATAGACTTATAGAATTTACGATGCAGAAGGAGGCCATTTGGCCCATCGAATCTGCATCGGCCCTTGTAAAGAGCACACTACTTAAGCCCACACCTCCACCCTAGCCCCGTGATCCAGTAACCCCAGTCCATGGGCTGAATGGTCTCCTTCTGCACCGTTAGGGATTCGCTGGATTCAGAAGTATCTTATCGGCTGTGAACTAGACAGCCCAAGTTAATTGATGGCATTATATAGAGACAACCCTTTCCTTTCTCTTAAAAAAAGTGTCTTCAACCCTTTTACATTATCCATGAAAAAATTGAGAAGAGATATTTTGAAATGCAATAATATAAATCGTTGTGTGGGGGGGGGGGGGGGGGGGGGGGCAGCTCTTACTTCTGGTACATAAGGTAAATTAGGCCTGCAACCTGGTTGCAACTTACATTTACATGTGCAATCTGACCTCTGACTCCCAGGCCAGGTGACCTCTCCTCCCCCATAAATTACTGAATGTATCGTATTATATCTAATACTCCGCAATCACTGTAACACATGACACAGGAGTCCGGGCAATTTCCGATCTTTGCTTGATAACCTTACTGCGAGGCACCTCGGGACGTTTGACTATGTTAAGGTTTTTATATCTTAGCGGTGCCTTCATGCCTTCTATGGGCACGAAGGTAGCACAGTGGTTAGCACTGTGGCTTCATAGCGCCAGGATCCCAGGTTCAATTCCCGGCTTGGGTCACTGACTGTGCGGAGTCTGCACGTTCTCCCGTGTCTGCGCGGGTTTTCTCCGGGTGCTCCGGTTTCCTCCCACAAGTCCCGAAAGACGTGCTTGTTAGGTGAATTGGACATTCGGAATTCCCCCTCCGTGTATCCGAACAGGCGCCGGAATGTGGCGACAAGGGGATTTTCACAGTAACTTCATTGCAGTGTTAATGCAAACCTACTCGTGACAATAAAGATTATTATTATATAAATGCACCATTGAGTGAAATCTTCGCTGTTTGAGATAATGCCCTTCGGGGCTGGTTTAGCACAGGGTTAAATCGCTGGCTTTGAAAGCAGACCAAGGCAGGCCAGCAGCACGGTTCAATTCCCGTACCGGCCTCCCCGAACAGGCGCCGGAATGTGGCGACTAGGGGCTTTTCACAGTAACTTCATTTGAAGCCTATGTGTGACAATAAATGATTTTCATTTTCATTTTCATTTCACGCCCTCATCCTCCTCTGATCCTCTCCTTTCCTATTTTCTCAGGTTTTGGCATGGAGGCAACCTTTCTCCTGGTGGTGGGTTCTCACACACTAAAGGCGTTGCAATCTCCTTCCTCGTCCTCGCCGTAGGCTTCAGTGGATTCGCGATCTCAGGTGATTAGCGCTTTCGTCCCGGCTCCCATCGCGGAGTGTTAGGAAACCAATTTGCCAGCATCCAGCCCTTCGCCGTAAAAGCGATTGCATTATCATAAATTAACATATGTTAACCTACGCTGTCTCACTCACCATTCAGCAGTGCACAGATGGGGACTTGACTCGACATAATCCCGTCCTCATCCCGTCTCTTGCTTTCTGTTTTTTTCTTTGTGCTATAAAGGCTTCAATGTCAACCACCTG